>NC_090648.1:117346117-117538617 GCF_040937935.1 Hyperolius riggenbachi | reverse complement strand
GACTTATGGTTTGAGCATACATTAGATTGAACTCGGTCAAGATGACCACTAAAGACCACCTCTGCCGAGTATTTTGTGTGTGTGTGCAGTTACAGTTGTAGCTTCTGACACACAGTGACTTAAAACAATCTATAAGAATATTCTAAGAATGTTTTGTATTCTTAGAATATTTGTATGGAGTGTTTTGCACTGGACAAGAGAACCTGTCTTTGTGTAAAATACATTGGACCATATCCCATTAACTCTTTCTCCCGAGTTTTCCTCCAAGAAGATATTTTCAAGTGTTACCAGTAAAATACTTTTAATGCTTCCACTAAGCAAGACGTTACTAAAAATAAGTTTGATATTACTTTTTACCTACTTTTTAGTACTTTTTTAATTGCTAAATTTTTAAAAGTTATTCTTTACAGAAGATGAAAAATTATCTCGTGGGAAAAAATCAGGAGAAAAGTTAATTGGAAATTGGTCTTTCTCACTGCTAATCAGAGGCATAACTACTGTGGAAGCAGTCACTTCGGTGGTAGACAGGCAGGTTGCTTGGAGGGCTTTAAGTACTTACCATCCCTTCCCCTCTCCCTCCCTCCCTCAGATACAGGAGTCAGCCTCCAGAGGATGTGTTGTTTTGGCCACATAAGAGTAATCATGGTGGGTGCATTTATTACAGTATGTATACTGCTTGACTCCTAGCTAATAAGTCTCCAGCCACGGGGGTCACCAGAGGCATAAAGAGAAGAGGCTGTGACTACTAGGAGGAGTGCTACATCCGTGTGAATATTGGGGGCATGATTTTTCTTTAGGGTCCAGCAATGTAGGTTGCATGTGAATTAAAAGTGCCTGTCCACTCACATTCATGGGGGAGGAGCAACAATGCTTCTAGTGCAGTATGTCTTGGGTTGGGGTTCAATCACAATCTTGTAAGGGCCCAATAACAAGAGGCTTGAAACTCCATTTTAACTGGAAAAAAAAATCCAATAAGAAATTACTTAGCTAGCTTACCTTTTACGTTGTCTTTAGTGTTTACTGTCGGATTAAGAAGAAATGTGATATGAAAAAAAGAAAATAATATTTCTGAAGGTTTCCATTTCTACTGCTTTTCTATGATGCCAAAAGTGACATCACTTCTGCCTATTTTTTTTTAACCCAGCTCAAAGTTAATTTTTCCTCTCTCCCTGCTATAGCTTACTGTACTTCCCAAAGTAAACATCACCTAGATCCTAGGTTCTCAATGTGTGGTATGCGTACCCCAAGGGGTAGTTGTGATGGTTCCAGGGGGTACTCAGGCTTGATATACTTAACCAAGAATAACAAATTTAGAGTTTCATAAAATTATAAATCTTATATGAACAACATCAAATTAGTGTTTTAGGTAATTAAAAGCAATAGTAAATGCTTGGAAATTGTTTAAAACCAATTATCATGTACTACAATTAAACATATATTTGTCAAGGGGTACTTGTGATAATGTTTACTATGCTAGGGGGTACTCGGTGAGTAAAGGGTTTTAAAAGGGGTACATACCAATAAAGTGTTGAGAAACACTGTCCTAGATAACAGGCTTACATCACTGTGTAAACTCTACAAAGGGAGGAGGGATTCAATTACCTTGTGGTCATAGTGTCCATATCTTATTGGAAATAGGAAGCTTTCTGATATTTGCATGCTGAGATAAGCTTGTTACTGTAGCTACAAAAAAAAAAAAAAACTTCACACAATCCCTTTGGCACTGCAGAGGTCCTGCAGTTAGACAAAGACACCCTGTCATGGTAAAAAGAAAAAATGGGGGATCTATAGGGACCTATTTTGAGGGCACTTACTATTTTTTGGCATTTTTTTTTTATTTTTGGATATTAGAACCCCCTTTAAATTGTAACCCTATAACAGGAACATTTTAGGGGAATGGAATGATGTGAGGATGCAGATGAAATCCATAATCCATACAAACACTGAAAGAACACACATTCTGTGTGGATACAATTCTTGATGGGCTTTGATCTGGTTACTTTAGGGCTGCAAGACACATTAACAACACTAATGATCTGGCCAGTAGCCACAACGCTGCAGCAATATAAGATATGATCCTAAAATGTTTGCCTGTTATACAGGAAAATTACTGTAATTTATGTACTCTTAAAATAAACCAAAACTTTATTGCAGCTGCACAACCAAGGCTTTTTTTTTCCTCTTTTGAAATCCTGCTTCATCACAGCTCTAAGGAGAAGCCAGTCTTTTCTGGCCAAAGTACAACAATAAAGGAAAGACATATTAAATATAATGGACTTTGTTGGATATAATCAATGAAGAATGTATAGGCTTTTTATGTTTGTTTAATGGAGGTCATTAATTCTGTCTGATAGATACATTAATCACGCAAACTATATGTGACTATTTGATTTATGCATGTTAAATTTTATTAGGATAGCTACACATCATCAGCAACGATAATTATCTGATGGCTCTAAGTGGAAAGTACGCTGTGACAGGGCCTGCAGCAAAAGCCACTTATCACATTAAGAGTGCAATGTACCTACCTATTGTAGAACATCCTGATCCTAGACCTTGTGACCCCAGAAGATGAGCAGGGCCACCGGTGAGGGAGGCTGCAGTGGCCACTGCTGCATGAAAGTAAAAACGATATGATTATGGATATCAAGAACACAGTGGAACTCGTAGTTGAAATATACAGTATATGGATGTGAGTTTATTATGAATGGATTCTTTTGATTTGTACAGTGCTGTGCCTACTCCTTGTCCAAGTTGGCAAGTCTACTTAAGATCTACTCATGGTAAAGATCTGGTGTAGTCTGGTGAGATACATCAAATGACAAGACTGGAGACAAAGATTAACAAGTGACCCCAATATATGCCAACAGTCATAGGTGTCACCCAATATCGCCCAGCATCAATAAATGACCTCCAATATAACATCCCAGTAAAGTCTTGCACTACTGGAGCCACCAGCGGGAGAACAGAGGGAACCCAGAGGACGCAGAGAGACCTCGCTCACTACTGGGGCTAGAGGAAGCCCCAGGTAAGTTCAAATTCCATTTTTATCTTCTGTTCAGGGTCCCATTAATAAGTGGCCTCCAGTTTTTGCCAGCAGTCATTGGTGTCCCCAACAGTGACAGGAAATTTGGGCGCATGAGGCAAGGCAAGTGGACAAAAAGGGCGCCGCCATTCACTCCTATAATAAATATAATGTGATTGGCGCCGAACAGGAAAAAAGGGCGTCCGATATTAACGTTTTAAAGCGGCGCCTGGAGATTATTAATGTTTTCAAACTGCGCTTGTGATGATTTAAGTTTACAAAATGCGCCTGTGATGAATAACGTATACTAAACATATCTATCGTATTTAACTAAAGCGTTATTTAAAATTTTATCCCTCACTGTGTGTAAAACATAATTATTCACATAATAAAGCGATCAGTAAGTACATTGTAATATATTTTTTACAATCACTATTTGTAAAACATTATTATCCACAAAATAAAGCGATCACAAAAGGGGGGTTTTAGGGTTAGCCACTACCAGGGGGTATTTAGGGTTAGGCACCACTAGGGGGTTTTAGGGTTAGGCACCACCGGGGGGAATTAGGGCTAGGCACCACCAGGGGGGTCTTAGGGTTAGGCACCACCAGGGGGGTCTTAGGGTTAGGCACCACCAGGAGAGATTTAGGGTTAGGCACCACCAGGGGGGTCTTAGGGTTAGGCACCACCGGGGGGGGGGGGGTCTTAGGGTTAGGCACCACCAGGGGGGGGGGTCAAAGGGTTAGGCCCCACTGGGGAGATTTAGGGTTAGGCACCACCATGGGGGTCTTAGGGTTAGGCACCACCAGGGGGGTCTTAGGGTTAGGCCCCACTGGGGAGATTTAGGGTTAGGCACCACCAGAGGGTTCTTAGGATTCAGCACCACCAGGGGGGTCTTAGGGTTAGGCACCACCAGAGGGGGTCTAAGGCTGGGTTCACATTTGCGTTAGCAGTCAGGATTTTCCGGACCGGTACCGGAACGTATACTGTACAAACGGAACGGACATTTGGCAATCCAATGATAGTCTATGGATGCGTACATACTCGTCCGTTCCACGCGGACCGGATACGGACTCCGGACACTTTTCCAACTTGCTCTATTCTTCACGTACATCGGATCTGGCCACCGCACCCGGACCGGATCCTGACTGCACCATCCGCACAGCTGGACCAATGAGAAACGGAAAGGAGGCAAAACACTGGCTATAAAAAATCTGGACATTCTACCCACTTCCTATGCATTTTAATGGGCCCAGCGTTTGAGGAGTGGAGCAGCAGTGACTTGTGGCTGGAAATATTTGGCAGCATGTCGGACGAAGAGGTGATGCCCTACACACCTGAGGACCGGATTCTACAGGTGCAGCAGCTACCTGCCTGGTGCACCCACCATCTCCTGCGAGGAGCACGCCTTCTTCCCACATAGTATAGGTAAAAATCAAAAAGGAGACAATTCCCAGGTAAAATGAGTACAAAAACACTCGATCCATGGTCCAAACTGAAGTCTCTATATCCAAGGATGGTCTCCACACGTCAGGCTGTCTCCAACAATGACCCCAGGGCTTCTGCAGACCTCCCAGACCCCAAGAATTTTAATAGTCTGTATCTCTTTAAAAACGGATCCGGATATCAACCTGACCACCTACTGTTGAAAAACCGGATGCAAACGGAACGGATCCGTACTGGATCCTGAGTGCAACCGTACGCATCCAGTCCGGATGCGCACGGAACGGATCCGGACATCCGTTTCGTTTTTTACAAAAACACAAGTGTGAATGGGGCCTAAGGGTTAGGGATAGTGTGAGCCAGGCTTGTCTAGCCAAAATGTGTTGTTTTTAAAAATTAGAACATTATTAATTTTAGAGAGTTTTGTCTTGTATTCAATAATTTTTCATTTTTGAAAATTATCATTTTGAAATTTGTTTAAAAAAATATAAGGTTAGCAGGGGGGGGGGGGGGTGTTATTTATTGTTTAGACATATATCGGCTTCACCTGGCAACCATTTATTTATTGTTTAGACTTATACCGGCTTCACCCGCCACCTATTTTTTCTTGCGCCTCTGTTTCATGCACCCGACTGAAAAGCCTAGCGACTGATCTCTTTCCCACCTCAATCAAATATTTAAAACAAAAATGGGCTTTGGGTGGATTTGTACCCTGCACAGATGTTTGAATTTTTTTGCATCTCATGTAAAATAAGAGAGTGCAATAAATCGTTAAGACACACTTGTAAACAGTCTATTTATTGCCTAAAGACCCTTTTAGGAGGACAGAGCTGAGATGCCGGGAGGGGAGACTTTAGTAAACTGTGGCCAGTCAGGCAAAGGCAGAGAGTGAAAGACAAATGAGGTGAATCCAGAGGAATTTCACTTGTCAGAGAGGAGGACAGAGAGAGAGATTGGAGAGAGAAGCGGGAAATGGAGCAAAGCCATAGAGATTTACAGTGGCAGCCGCATCAGCTTCACAGGAGGAAGAGGATTTTATTACCGCATCCATTGGAAATCATTTGTGCTGATGATAGCTTTAAAAAAGTAATAAAGAGGATGTAAGTTACTGTTTCAGCCGCTGAGGAGTTAACCGTCGCTAGTCAGATGGAGAATCCGCACAGTGCGCTTTACAGGAGGTAAACTGGAGTCCGCATGCAATTCTCATAGACGCTTGACGTTTTATGTAAATTTTTTAATTCAAAGGACCACTAAGCCCCAAAAGTGAAATTTTCTGGGTGAACAATGATGGTAAATGAATTAAACGTCTTTCCATCGCAGCCCTGCTTTAAAGGAAAATATCACAAGTGGATTAATAATAAGAGCCAAATACACAATACAAACCCAGCAATACATTGTAATATATTAAGCTCCAGGCCAGCAGAGAGACTAGGAACACTAAATCAGGGCCCAGAGTCTTCTCTGCTGTACAGTCCATGTAAATAAAGCTGGCCTCTATACCGTGCGGGGCAGAGATACTAGAGGACGTCCGTTGTCTAACCAAATGCCCAGTGTTGGCTGCTGTTGTATAGAGATTGCCCCGAACCTCCGATTTTCGGATCGCGAACCGCGAACGCGAACTTCCGCAAAAGTTCAGTTCACGCAAACTTTCGTGAACCGCAATAGACTTCAATGGGGAGGCGAACTTTGAAAACTAGAAACACTTATGCTGGCCACAAAAGTGATGGAAAAGATATTTCAAGGGGTCTAACATCTGAGTTTTTGCATGGATGAGTGGGATGGATGCCAAAAGTCCCGGGGAAAAATCTGGATTTTACGCAAATCAGCATTTTAAGGGCAGAAATCACATTGAATGCTAAATTGCAGGTCTAAATTGCTTTAAAACCTCTTGCATGTGTATACATCAATCAGTGAGTGTAATTAGTGTACTGCTTCACACTGACAGATCAAACTCACTGTGTAACGCACCGCAAATAGCTGTTTGTGTAGTGACTGCCTTGCTGGACTGGTGCGCACCATGGCGAGAGTGCAGGCCATGGTGGTTTTCAAGCCCATATGGACAACAGCGAAGAGGATGTAGCAGGAGGAGAGGAGGTGGCAGCAGGCCTGCCTGCAAGCCGTGGAGGTGTCACAAGTTGGTCCGCTGCACAGCCATGTACTCCCTGCTTGCCAGCGGTCACTAGGTTGACCCAATGGGCTGTGTAAGTAATGTACCTGCCCTGACCGTGCTTGGCAGACCAGGCATCCGTGGTCAGGTGGACCCTTGACCCAACGCTGTGTGCCAGAGATGACACCACTTGCCTCTCAACTTCACGGTACAGTTTGGGTATTGCATTTTTAGAGAAATAATTGTGGCCTGGTATCTTCCACTGCAGTGTCCCAATGGCCACAAATTTATGGAAGGCCTCAAAGTCCACCAGCTGGTATGGTAACAGCTGGCGAGCTAACAGTTCTGCCAAGCCAGCTGTCAGACGCCGGGCAAGGGGGTGACTTGCAGAAATTGGCTTCTTCCACTCAAAGATTTCCTTCACAGACACCTGGCTGCTGTGGGCAGAGGAGCAGGAACCGCTCAAGGTCAGAGGCAGAGTGGAGGAGGTTGGCTGTGAAGGTGGAAGGGAGAAAGCGGCTGAAGATGCTGCACCTGAAGGAGGAAGAGGAGAAGGAGGGTGGCTTTTCTTTTGTGTGCTGCTTTTGCTCAGGTACTCTTCCCATTGTAGTTTGTGCCTTTTCTGCATGTGCCTTCGTAAGGCAGTTGTCCCTACGTGAGTGCTGACCTTTCCACGGCTCAATTTTTGGAGGCAGAGAGAACAGATGGCATTGCTCTGATCTTCAGCCAGCACATTAAAACATTTTCACACCGCTGAGCCCCTTTGGGGTGATGGCACTGGCATCAGCAGCTGACATTGAAGGGCATGTGGGCTGGCTGTCCATAGGTGGCGATACATGGCGCCGGACACTGCCACCAGCTGATGACAAGCTCCCCCTGCTTCTTTCAGGAACTCGTCTCCTCCTACTCCTCTCTGACTCCCCCTCTGAACTGTCCCCCTGCTCATCTCCTCTATTAGGAACCCACGTGGCATCCGTATCATCATCATCATCATCATCATAATCATCCTGCCCAGCTTTGCTTGCCTCAGACACCTCCAAAACTGCACCAACAGCAGGTACTTCATAATCATCCTCCTCACACGTTACGTTCATAGTGTCGCCTAACTCAGACATATGAGGTGGTGTAACTTGCTTAGCGCCTTCATCTGGTTGTAACAATAATGGCTGTGCATCAGTGATTTCCCCACCAAATAACTCCTGTGAATTGTCAAATGCAGTGGATGTGGTGCTTGTAGTAGCGCTGGTGGCTGCGGAAGATGAGATGTTCTGTGTTAAATAGTCAACCACGTCCTGACAATCTTGGGAGTTGATGGGACGTGCCTTCTTCTTCTTAGCACTGTACTTTGGTCCAGGGCCGCACAAAATCACATCAGCATGACCTCGCACAGACCTGCTGGGTGGCCTTCCTCTAAGTCTGCCTCTAACTCTGCCTCTACCTGTTTTGTCCATTTTGTCCATATCGGGGGAGATGAAGTGAAAGGTATGCACTGACTTGACTAATACAATGTGCAGTCACACAGGTGCAATGCAAGGGACGGCGGGCAGGAGCTGCTGATTGCGGAAATGACGTTATGCCATTATAACAGATATGGGAAGACGTTCTGTGTGCACAATTAGCTGCTACCAATTAGAATTAGACTTTTTTGTGAAATCCCTTATGCGGCCCAGCCTCATCCTGACTTTGCTTCCTGCGGCCCCCAGGTAAATTGAGTTTGAGACCCCTTAACTAAACCACACTGGAGAAAAAGGTAGCAGACTTTTCTCTGCTTTCCACAGAGTCGGAAGTATTCAGCTTAGTAGAAAGCTTCTTAATCTATGGTTACTGAGCAAGTTAGTTCAGTATGAAAACATTCAAATAGGGTTAACCAAGAGTCTATTAGATCAATAAAGTTAACCTCCTATTTTAAGAAATGGAGTTACACTAACAAACCAGGTGTATCTCAACCACTGTACAATCTATTTGTAAGAACAAACCCAACCCATCACGGGATAAGAAGTCACTCTCTGTAGCAGAGGGAAAAAAATCGGAACAACACCCCTCCACCAAGGGTGGATGATAATCAATGGACTGGTAGGTGAACAGGGGCACCAACAAGAATAAAATACATTAAAAATGTTTAAAAAGGAGGTAGTGGTGGAATTACCTATGAATGGAAGACACTATAAGTATGTTTCAAAAAGCAACTTTATTAAAGCGGTTTAAAACTAGAGATTTTGCGAACTGTTCGCTCGGTGAACATCTCTGGGGCTTTTACTACTTCCGGGTCGCTCTGACCCGGAGTAGTACGCCTGCGCTGCCCGGCGAAGCGTGTCCTAGATCGTGCTCCTGTTGCCGGGCACTCTCTGCGCATGTGCGTGACGTCGTTCATGACGTCACGCACATGCGCAGAGAGTGCCCGGCAACAGGAGCGCGATCTAGGACGCGCTTCGCCCGGCAGCGCAGGCGTACTACTCCGGGTCAGAGCGACCCGGAAATAGTAAAAGCCCCATGCATTCAGAGATGTTCGCTACATCTCTATTTAAAACTCTGACAAAATTTTCAACAAAATTGTGTTTTCCTACTTTTTATAACCCATACAATTATCATATTTGCTTTTGTGCACGAGTATTATTATTCATTTAGACATTATAACTTCCCAAAGTTCAGTTCATTTATTTTTAAAGCTGCTGGTGCATTTTATTCATAACTTTTGTAATTCTGTTGTGAATGCTGCCAGCAGTGGTTTCTGACCGGTGTTTCGCCCCAAGACTCATCAGCTGAAGTCCTGCTCAGCCAGAGAATGTTTACATAAATGTATCAAGTAAAGAATGTGTACACAAGATCAGCTTAACAGCAGTTTGGATGCGGGTTCTCCTTGCAGAAGAAAGAGTCAGCTCTGTGATGTAACCCTTTGAATGCTGTTTTACTAAAAAAAAAACCATTGTGTTAGTATATTATATGCTGTAAATAATCTTTTAGAGCAACGAAGAAATTCTGGATTATATTCTGCTTTAAGCAAATATTACTCCAATTGATGTGTTTTGGGGGATATGCCCAATTCTCCAGGCAAAAGAAGGGAGTATATGCAGAAGATAGTGTGCTAGATGGAGGCTACAGGTACTTCCTATGTTTTCCTGAAGAAGCACACGTATCCTGTGAAACACATCTCAACTGGAGTAAAATTAGCTTAAAGTCACCCTCCAGACTAAAAATCTACTCAGCAGCACTGAAAAAGGCTTGGTGTTTCTTTAACAGTTTCACAGCATCAGAACTTTGTTTTTCTTATCCAAGCCTTATTTTTAGCAGCACAGAAGCTAAGCTCCGCCTCATCAAAGAAATCTGCCCGGGCATTTTTCCCCTGATGCTGCGCAAAGCATGATGGGATTTCTGATGTTGTTGTTCTCGTTGCTTAGCGCACACAGTTAAGAGGGCGATCAGGACACAGGACAGTTGGAACTGTGTCTCATGCTCCCTGTCACCTCCTTTCAACCAAAAAGATGGCTGCTCCCATGAAATCACAAACATTTGCCTGTTCTTTTAAAACAGGGTGGGTAAGAGATGATATCACCTATCTACCTTAATTAGCAACTATTATTAGTAACTAATGTAACTTAATGACAGTATGTTTGTTTAGGCTGAAGTTCCTCTTTAAAGTCCTTAAAGTCATTTTTTGAAATGCACCATCTTTTTTTTAACCACTTTATCCACCACTACAGTATATCTGCATCCTCTGTGACTTAATCTAAGCCACAGGTAAGTAGATAAATGTCTTGTAGCAGAAGCAGTGCTGTGCAGGATTGGGCTTGCTCCTGTGCAGATTTCTGGCACTATTTGATGCAACACTAATTGGTGAATGGGAATATATGTTTCCTTAGCTAATGAGATTGATTTTTACCATTAAAAATGCTTTTATTTTCTCAGCTCATAGTGAAAAATACACTCTGTAGCATTATTTCAGAATCAAATATCTTCACCATAAATTGTGACAGGAACATAATCTAAGTTTAATGATAAGTGGTAAGAATAGCCAAAGAAAATTAGTTTTTTTTTTAATCTACAGTAGCACTTTTTATTTTTAAACTGGTATTGGTAAAACTGAGAAATAATGTGTTTTTCTATTTTTTTCCTTGTTTTCCTATTAAAATTAATAGAAAACAAAATAGATCGAGGGAAAGAATTGCATACAATGAAAGCCAAGTTTGTCTTGAAAAAAACAATATACAGTATATTTCATTTATGTGTCATAAGTAGGGATAAAGTTATTTCTGATTTATAAGGACTTAGCTAAACTGTCAAAACTGCTGTGGTCCATAAGTGGGAAACAAGGTCTGGATGTGAAGTGGTTAAAAACAGGCTAAGCAGGCAGCAGCACATAGGCTTTTATTCTATTCACTTTACTCCTAAGTTTTCTCCTAGATGATATTTTCACACCTAATCAATAAAATGCCTTTTAGGCTACCAGCAAGCAAGAAAATACTAAGAATAATTTTGTTAGTGCCTTTTTACCTAATTTATGATACGTTTTCAATTGCAGAATGCTGAAAAATTATTTTAAACAGCAGATGAACAAGTATCTCCTAGGAGAAAAGTTTGGAGACAAAGTTAATTGAAGGAAGGCCATAGTAAGTAATGCTTAGTCATAATGTGCATGAGGTAAACTTCACACTTTTTTTTCTTAATGAGTATGCAGTAACCTGAGGTACCCACCGGTAATATGTGCGCAGAGTACTGTGGCTTGCTGCATTGTTTTTCCATTGACCCCTGCATCTGTAACATGTTACTGACTCTTTTCTCCAATATCCTATAATCCTTCTGTTTTTCAGCCAGTAATGAGGGGGGAAGACATGTTGCCGTGCCATACTCACTGTCTCTGCAGTTCATACAAATTCATTAATTCACAAAGAGGAACATTAATCATACTTCTGAGCTGAAATAATTGTGTACCTTCACACTCCACCAGGAAAGGAAGCCTGGACTCATCCCAGGGGACCTTTATCAGAGAAGACATACACATAACACTTATTAGACACATATTTTCAGTGCTGGGTATCTCCATCATCCCTCACCTCCCTGTAGACGCTTGTTCTACTTAATAAAATGCATATTGATTACACCGGAAAGTATGAGATCAATACAGCAAGGAAACATGGGCAGAATGGGTATGTTGTATATCATTCCATCTACAAGCTATGCAATGTTCTTTTGTTTCTGTACTTTAACATGCAATCAAGTACTGTACTCCCACCATTGGGTTATATGATTAGCACTATAAACATTAGATCAAAGAAGAGCTGAGTGCTTACTGGTACTTACTGCAGCTGGTTAAAGGACATGTTTTATTTCCCTAATGCATCAGAGTGATGAAATGATGTAAGTCCAAGAAATCAAATTGATTCCATTCTGCTCACAAAAGACAACACTTCTTTTTACAATTGCTTGAGCTTGTGTCACAGGATAAAATTCTTTAGCCAATGTGTATTTCTTGTACCTATGTATCGTATAAGACTAAAATACTCACCAAAGCTGGCAAAGTTCTGTACAAGTCAGTATATCTACTGACTTGTGGCTTAGAGGAAGTCACAAAGGACATATATCTACTGACTTGTGGATAAGGTGGTTAAATTGAAAAAAATTGTATATATGGAATGGTTTTAGATTGATTAGTTTCAGTTTGACTGTGTATAGTCTTTCTCTCCGGAAATGGTCCGTTGTATATTGTATGTGCAACAATAACTCCCCTCCTCCCTACACACACACACACATTCACACACACACACACACACACCTAAGACTGCTAACAGCCTTAACATTGTTATCTACAAACTATTTACATAGGTTTCAAACGTATGGACATCAAATTGTATATTACCTTATCGACTGTTTATATGAAGTAACTACTTTAGTATCCAAATGTACCATTGCTTACACTGTATAGGGAACATTTCACCACTAGTCACTTTTGATAGTGATATTGCATTACAATATTTTGCATGTTATAAATAATATATGAAAGGCCAGGTAGATATAGGGAGATTGCAATTAGTTAGTTCAGTAAGCCCTTAAATATTGAAGATATACTGTAGTTGAATACAATTTTTTTTCACAAACTTTTAGACACTGAAAACAGGAAAAAAGAAACATACCATAGAGAGATCTGCAGCAGCTCCTGCATATAACTTATTCAGGAACGGGATTACCGCTCTGAGCTGCGGATTTCCGCCCCAAGCCTGACTCGGCATTACCGCTAAGGAGGTTAAAAACTAAAATAAATAAATAAATAAAATGCTTGACTCTATAAATCAAGAACTTTACAATTAATACTACACCATTCAAGTTTCTGACACATTAAGCAGAATTGTCCACCACAGTCAATCAAAAAATATACCCCCCCCCCCCTTTCAAAAAAAAAAAATTCCTCAGGAAGTTCAATCACATTCCTTGTTTGAAAAACAATTAAATATTACATTTTCCTACTCAACTGATTTAATGAAGAAAAAAGCCTGGAAGACTGAAAATTACATTGAATCTTGTGTGGCCACCTTAAAAGTGAAATTCCATACTTGCCATCTGTTTGCTATCATACTGTTTCACAATTATATTTTATTGCATTTTACTGTCATTAAAAATTGACTTTCCATTTCAGTTTTCAGCTAGTAAAGGTGAATTTCCAAAGCTGACAGTAAAGCCCAAGTTTCATTACTTTTCTAATCTGGAACCTGTACTCTGTGTTGCAGTTTTTTCAGTACAGACAACCCAGGAACGCCTTGCACAGAGATACTTTCCCACAGTTACTCCTTTATTGCCCATAGAAGCTGGTCTGACCCACAAAACACATTACAGCAAAGTGTGTAATTTTGTTTTAAATAAGACCAATCGTTGGGAGATAAGTCCACCACTAGCTCCCAAATTTAATCTGTTTTTGTTTTTTGTTTTTAAATTAATTTTGGCACCCTTTCCTGCGAGTGTTATTAGGTTAGTAGTGATTATTGATTGTTTTCCATACTTGTACCAACTGTGTGACAGTCAGGAAGCTCGTAATGTTGGCAGACTGATTTGATTAGTGTGCAGGATATGCACATCTGGTGGAACTGCACTGAAGGGATTGTATTATTCACTGCAATAGTGTACTTTCACCTTAACAAACAATTTTTATAGTTCTCCAACCCTACTAGAAAAATCATGCAGCTTGGAGAGAAGTATATCACATGATCATTATGCTCCACTGTTGTATTCAATCACTGTAAGTGTGCAAGGATAATGTCCTACCCCCCCCCCCCCCCCAAATCTCCAGGGTAACTCATTTCAGTAGTTCCAGATACTGGCAGGAGGGCAGTGAAAAAAGAAGCTAATTGGTTTCACCTTTCAATTGGGACTTCTTCAAGGCTTCTGATCACTATCCTCCTTGTCATCCAAGGGTACTTCCTCATTGAAGGTGAATGTGTGCCATGGCAGAACTTAGGGGCATAACTACAGATCATGGGGGTCCTTCGGGAAACTTTGATAAGGCCCTCCCCTTGCATAACTACCTCCCATGTGGTGATCCATAATACCAAAGTAGCCTCCATTACCTCCCCTCCCCTTATACTCTGACCTATGCTCTTTTTTTTTCTTGCACAGAAGTAAAACATAGAGAAATGGACCCTGTATGTATTTAAACAGTTTAGCCTGTCTAATTCCCCCTCATCTGTAACTAATCACAGCTGTAATTTGATCTCTCGGTTGTGTCAGCTGGCTGCCTCGACAAAGCAGCTAATTTGTAAACACAGGATGTTAACCCTATTTCTGATTTCATGAAATCAGGAAGTAGACACTAGACACACTGCAGCTTTATTATAAACATACACAGGTCATACTTACCTCCAGTGTAGTCTACTCCTCAATCTCTTTCTCCTCTCCTGCGTCCTATTTGTACACTCTGATCAATGGAATTCTCCAGCCTACATTTTAAAAAATGGCCACTACCCCAGTGCCCACTTGAGCCAATGAGAAACATGGACATTACCTTGCTCATCAGTTGTCCTTTCAGTTATAACTGACAGCAACTGATATATTTCAGTTCTGAAAAAAATCTTGTCAGAACTGGAAGTGATCATTGTTAGAAGAAAATGGTGAGCTTCTGAGAGGAACTGATAGTGAGGTAAGTATGTAATATGAATTTGCTGGTAAATCATGTGTTTATTTTAAATATTCTTACTCAGTTCAGGTTCACATTAAAGAGAAACGCCAGTGAAAATAATGTAATAAAAAAGTGCTTCATTTTTACAATAATTATGTATAAATGATGTAATCAGTGTTTGCCCATTGTAAAAGCTTTCCTCTACCTGCTTTACATTCTGACATTTATCACATGGTGACATTTTTACTGCTGGCAGTGGATGTCACTGGAAGTAGCTGCTGCTTGCTTTTTTGGCAGTTGGAAACAGCTAGAAACAGCTATTTCCACAATGCAACGATGTTCACAGACAGGAAACTGCCAGGTTCTCACAGTTTCCTGTGGGAGGGGTTTCACCACAAGCCATACAGAGCCCCCTGATGATCCGTTTGGGAAAAGGAATAGATTTCTCATGTAAAAGGGGGTATCAGCTACTGACTGGGATGAAGTTCAAATCTTGGTCACGGTTTCTCTTTAAGTTCTTGTACTCTTTTTTTGGACAATGTAGTGCAGCAAGAAAATAAAACAGAAAATAATCTCCTATTGAGACGATTATCCCCACTGGGAGGCAGAAGGTGAGCTTGGTAAATAAAAGATTGAGCAGCTGATTCAGTTAACCAGCAGTTGTGTTCATGTTCTGGCCCCAGCTTCTGCCTTCTAAATAAGGTTATTTTCTGAGCTTCATTAATACAGTTACTCGCTTATGAAAAAAAAAAAAAACTCCTTTTATTCTACTTGCATGAACTAAGCAAGCAAAGCAGCCTTGCCCTTGAAATACACAGAACCGGCTACATGCTTGTGTAGAGGCAGTTTCATAAAACGATTTACTTGACACCAAAATATACCCATCTCTGCATATTGCTGCAGCGGTAAATGACCCATGGTGTTGTAGACTCTTATCTTTACTGTGAGACATGTTAAGCTATTGATGGAAATAGCTATGCATTATTATATGCCATCCATTTTGTTTTTATCTTGTACAAAAGGTTCTAACCTTGCCCGGCCCTTACGGGAGCTGCAGCACTAGAAACACATTAGCTAGTGCAGATCATAGACAATGACTTCATGTGAAGTGAGTTGTGTATGCGTGAACAATGGAAGGACAGTTCTCTTAGAAAGTGACATTTTAGCTGACATTTAATGGACGGAAAACTACTTTCTCAATATTGAGTGGGAAGGAAATCCAGAAATATAGATGAGCAGAAGGCACTTAAAAGGTTGTTTGTAAAGCGAACTGCTCTGTATTCAGACGAACAGAGCACAGATTTAAAGTGAGCCTTTCGCCAATAATGGAGGCAGACACTTTGTAGCTGAACAACCGTTGACAACCACATCACGGCAAACATTACCACTCTCAGTGCAGATAGTAGCAACAACATACTGAAAATTACAGTGTAATGATCCAGTGTTGGATGTTTTATGTGGAATTGTTGATCGTGGTTTTATTTAGTGATAGAAGAAGGCTGAGGGACCTGATGTTGTCCTGCACTAGGTTTCACGTGAGCACAGACTTTTCTCCTCTAGTCTAACAAAGTAAAAGAGAAAAGTCTGACGAAGGCGTGGTACGCTGAAACGCATAATGACGCAATAGGCGCATTACTGCAATTGGTCCGTTCGAGGTCCGTTCTTCCGTGTTCCGCCAACGCTCTGTTCCTGTTGGAATCCCACGCTACTGGGCACAGTGTGGAGGAGACCGAGGTGCGTTATACCAACTGAGGGAGACGGACTTGTACACCCACTGGTGTGATGAGCTTTTATTTCCATTTTATCTTGTAAGTGTATTTTTGACTAATTATAGAAGCAAATTAAAAGGTTAATGCACCAGAGAGCGCTCCATTTTTCATTTTTCTCTTTTACTTTGTTAGACCACATGCTCATTTCACATGAGCTACAAAAGGAGCAGCATGATCTGGAGGCAGATCTTGATCCTACAACAACAACAACAACAAATAACATTTGTAAAGCGCTTTTCTCCCGTGGGACTCCAAGCGCATAAGCATGGCTCAGACCATCGTGGTACAGAGGAAGAATTTTATAAGTCTGGAAATGCCAGGCTAAACAGGTGGCTTTTCAGTCTGTATTTGAATAGCTCCAGGGATGGTGCTGTCTTTACTTGGTGTGGCAGGGAGTTCCAAAGAGTAGGGGCAGCATGACAGAAGGCTCTATCTCCCGATTTTTTGCGGTGCACTCTGGGAGTGACCAAGTTTATAAAACTTGCTGATCTGAGGTTGTGAGAGGTGTGGTGCAGCTTCAGTAAGTCCTTCATGTATCCAGGGCCCAGATTGTGCAGGGATTTGAATGTCAGCAGTCCAATCTTGAAGAGTATTCTCCATTCTACTGGTAGCCAGTGCAGTGAGCGAAGGATCGGTGTAATGTGACAGTGGCGAGGCTGGTTTGTTAGCAATCTGGCAGCAGCATTCTGCACTAATTGCAGGTGACGCAGGTCCTTTTTGGGGAGGCCAGCATAAAGGGCATTGCAGTAGTCCAGCCGTGATGTGATGAAGGCGTGGACTAGGATTGGAAGATCCTCTGGGGGAATGAGATGTTTATTCTTTGCAATGTTCTTCAGATGAAAGTAGGAAGATTTAACTACAGAAGAAATTTGGTTTATGAAACTCAATTTCCCATCGATTAGTACGCCGAGGCTGCGCACAAGGTTGGAGCTGTTTATGTCTGAATTCCCAATCCTGATTGGTAGAGCTGTTTTGATGGCGAGTGCTGGCTTTGGACAAACAGGACCTCAGTTTTGTCAGCATTCAGTTTCAACCAGTTATCATTCATCCATGCCTGTAACTCAGCTAAGCAACAGTTTATTTTTGAAGTAAGGTCTGTTCCACCAGGTTTGAAGGACAGGTATAGCTGTGTGTCATCGGCATAGCAGTGTTACGTCAGGCCATGACATTGGATAAGTGTACTGAGTGGCAACATGTAGATTGCAAACAGCAGAGGGGATAAGATTGATCCTTGTGGCACTCCGAATTGTAGAGGTGCAGGCTTGGACATTATAGGATCTAGGGATCCTCTCTGTGTTCTGTCAGTCAGGAATGATCTGAACCACTGGAGGACTGATCTACTGATGCCACAGTACTCCTGCAGTCTGTTAAGCAGAATTTCGTGGCTTTACCTGGTTGAGCACAGTGTCTTTTTTTGAAGTTTTGTGTTTTCTCCTCTAGTGCTGGATTGTGAACTGATAAGATATCCACTGCACTGGAGGATAGAGGCGTCCGCAGAATATCAGTTGTATAAAAACACAAAACAAAAATCAAAGGAGGCATCTTACCTCTGAAGATAACAATAACATTTCTATAACGCTTTTCTCCCATGGGACTCAAAGCGCTGTAAAACCCAAACACTGGGATGGATATATTAAGGCACAATTTTAAATGACAAATTGTGCCTACATAAACCGTTATATATCCATCCCAGTGTTTTGTTTTTGATACAACTGATATCGTACAGACGCCTCCACCCCCCAGTGCTGCACATTACACCTCCTTTGGAGGTGTTCCTTCACTTGGTGTGGTTTGCCCAAAGCGTGTAAGGACCACAGGAGTGTTACCATCCAGTTTCAGCAGGACTTGGAATACCGATAGGGAATGGTAATTTCCCCACAGGTGATATACGGAGGTTGCAGGGACTTCAACCCACCTAGTGGTGTAACAAAGGAGCTTAGGGCCCTAGTGCGAGTTTTGCATGGGGCCACAACCCCTGTATTGCTATGGAGCCCCAAAACCTACCAAGGACAGCTGCAGTGTCCGGGAGGTGTAATCAGACTCTGGAAACAGTTAGTTTTCAGGTACTTAGTTAGTTAGGATAGTTAACAGTTAGTTAGTTAACAGTTAGTTAGTTAGTTAGTTAGTTAGTTAGGATTACTACTATTCTACACACATATAGAGGTGTTCATTACCAGCATAGCACCAATGATGATTCATAAGATAGATGAAGGAGAGCCCCTAGTGGGCCCCTCTAGTCCAAAGGTCCAAGTGCGGTCGCAACCTCTGTATCCCCTATTGCTACGCCACTGAACCCACCATTGTGAGTATAATAACTCCAGTACTTTTGAGTAATAACCTCTACTCTTCGATACTGCACCATTTGGCGCCTGGTCTTATCTTGTCATATAGGCGACCATGGTTCTACACAGTAACTGCCCTTACATCTAAAGATATCCTCTGTATTCCTTTACTAATTAATAGCAAAAACTGTAGGTATTGTTCAATGGCTATTATACTTATTAACCCATTCAGGTTCCGTCGTTTTCACGTGAGAAATGTTCACCTCCCATTCATTAGCCTATAACTTTATCACTACTTATCACAATGCACTGATCTATATCTTGTGTTTTCCGCCACCAATTAGGCTTTCTTTGGGGGGTACATTTTGCTAAGAGCCACTTTACTGTAAATGCATTTTAACAGGAAGAATAAGAAAAAACTGAAAAAAAATCATTATTTCTCAGTTTTCAGCCATTATAGTTTTAAAATAATACATGCCTCCATAATTAAAACTCACGTATTGTATTTGCCCATATGTCCCGGTTATAACACTGTTAAAATTATGTCCCTATCACAATGTATGGCGACAATATTTTATTTGGAAATAAAGGTGCATTTTTTCCGTTTTGCATCTATCACTATTTACAAGTTTAAAATAAAAAAAATATAGAAATATTTCATCTCTACATTGATATTTAAAAAGTTTAGACCCTTAGGTAAATATTTACATGTTTTTTTTTTTTTTTATTGTAATGGTTTTTTTTTTTTATTGTAAACATTTTATTTGGGTAGTTTTGGGAGGGTGGGAGGTAAACAATAGATTTATAACGTAAATGTGTGTTAATTTTAAATTATTTTTTTTTACAGGTGTAGTATTACTTTTTGGCCACAAGATGGCGGCCATGAGTTTGTTTGCATGACGTCACTCTAAGCGTAACGCACGCTTAGAGTGGCGCATCGGGAAGGGAATGGCCAGAAAAGGCGCAGCTTCTAAGAGAAGCTGTCGCTTTTTCAGCGGGGGAGAGGAATCAATGATCGGGCTCCGTAGCCCGATACATTGATTCCCTGGCTACCGAATCCGCGGCCGGGAGTGCGCGTGCACGCGCGCGATCGGCCGCGGGAGCGCGCGGTAGCGCGCATGGTTCCTGGACGTAGAAACTACGTCCAGGAACCAAAATAGGTTAATTATTAACACGCTAAACCAATCTATTACTCAACTTCAAACAAGTCCACCTGGGCACCACTTGTGAGCAGAGATTAGTTCACTTTTCTTGTAGTCTCTGGAAGATTTCATGCGATTAGTTCATTGCTGTTCCACTTCAACTCATCTTCCTCAGCCATCCAAAAATGGGATCTTTGGTTAGTCAACCATCCCTTTACCGAATAATAAATACCATCAATCTTTCATTTCTTTTTTTACCAATAAGAATATGGATATCACTATCTAACAAGACTTAAAAGATGGATTATTATTCTAGCATCTTTTTAGCTTACAATGTAGAGACAAATTCTTTCTTTATGTTTTGTTTTGTTGTTATGATATAAGAACATTAATGGACTATGTTGTTGTTATTCTATCAAAGTCAAAAATGTGGTATTATTCCTCTACTATGTAATATGATTTATTGCAATGATATGATTAATGCCACAATAAAATATTTTGAAAACAAAAATTACCTATAATGAATAGCTTGACATAGTGTAAAATTATTAAACCTTAAGTCCACCACCGCATTGCCACTCTGGGCAGAATTGCACTTAGTGGGATTGATTCACAAAGGTTACTCATTTTTCACCTTAACTGTAAGGAGTGCTAATGCAGGAGATAAACAAATAAGGAGAGATAATTCATTAGATAAATAGATAAGGAGAGTTAAACACCATGATTTAAGTCAGTTAAGGAGAGCTCTACAATGAATTAGGTCCATTAAGGAGAGCTAAACCATGATTTAAGTCAGTTAAGGAGAGTTATACAATGAATTAAGTCAGTTAAGGAGAGCCAAATCATGAGTTAAGTTAGATAAGGAGAGCTAAACAATGAGTTAAGTTAATTAAGGAGAGCTAAATCATGAGTTAAGTCATTTAAGGAGAGATAAATTCTGAGTTAATAAGTAAGGTGAGATAATTTAACAGAAAAGCTTTGTGAATCAAGTGTGTGGCCGTTGATCATATTGTTACAATCTGGGCTTATTTCAGAAACAGGCTCTTCCCTTCATTCCTCTAACTCTGTTGCTGGTCTACCATCAACCTTGGACGTTGACTAGAGAACTAAAACAGACAGTGTTTCTATCCTAGTGTAGTGCATATATTTATGTTGAAAACTGCTAAAAAATGCACATACAAAATGACAATAAAATGGCACATAGACAACTTAGCCTAGCCTCTACGGCTGCACAGTTAGAGCTCAGCTGCATGCTGTGTCCTGCTCCTTCTACTCATCTAAATGCTCGACTTCCTCCATCCGAATTAACTTCGCTCTACATGAGTTTCTTCCTTACTCCTTTCAGATTTGTCAAAGTCTATTGTGCAGCAAGAGAGAACATCGGTGCTGGCATTCACCTGCTGTATAGGGAAACACCGGATTGTTGCAATGCATGTAAAGAGTTGAGTAACAGTATTGCCTAATGCCTATATACCTGACTACTGTTATTGGCTGTGATGGAGTGGTATCAGTGTGGCACTCTGGTATATTGTTAGATGTAGGTGGGAGTGTAGGTAGGGGGAGGTTAGTGTTAGGCGTCGGTAGGTAGGGGAGGTTAGTGTTAGGCGGGGTTTAGGTATTAGTGTTAGGCATACATAGAAGGGAGGTAATTGTTATAGGATAGACTAGAAAGCGATGGTAATAGCACCATGAAAATTCTCGATGCTAAGCCATTATCTGAATATCATATCCGATATTCAAATAACTGCAATATTCAACACCCAAATTACAGCAGAACTTTTACACAGATGCCCTTCAGATATGTATTTTTTTTGGAGGACGCTGGAAAACAAAGATGCAATTTTGTTCCGTATTATTACTACCTTTGGAGATTTCCAGATGTGCTTATCCGTACCCGCGGTCTAACATCAAACCTAATTTAAATCCGATGCAAACTATTTCCTCTACCTCCATTCCCCAACTTAATACGGACCTCTCATTGTCATGCATGACTGCATTAACTGCAGGCTACCCTCACCTCTCTTATAAACACCGCTTTGCATCCTGACTTCTCTTTAGAGACGTATCCATTACTTTACCACCCCTCTTCACAAGTGGTTAATCTCCATGAAGGTAACCTTTGTGCTGAAAACCAAGCTCAGATTATGCTGTGAAGTGGGATTATAATCACTACAGTGAGTTGTCTGCTATTACAACACTGAGACAAATTGATTTGTTTTCAAATACACAACCTACAAATGTATTATTCAGAATCCTGTTGACATTTTCCGTAGATGTTCTTTAAAGTCAGCCATCTGGAAAGCAAATGCATGCTGACTAGAGTCTGGTCAGGAGAAAAAAAAAGCAAGAGATGAAGGGAAAAAAAAGTCAGGTATTTCGGGGTGAGAACACTGATTTTCCATATCAATTTCCAGAGATCTTAGCTTAAATCCCTTGTTAAATGCAGTTAATGAAGATATAAGGGAAGTGAACGCTGTCAAATCCACAAGTGCGACTGGCGGTTTTAAAAGTGCGAAAGGAACAGATGTAATGTTTGTAAATTCAACAAAGCAGAAAAGTATATTTGATTCCGAGGAAAAAGAACATAGAAAACAAGTGGATAAAACAAAGTACAAGAACAATGCACTCTGAAATTTAACAAGGAAGACTGAAAACCAATAGAAATGTGTATACAAAATACAAGCTAGAAACAACACAAAATAGCTTGTTATTGATCACACTATTAGGGTAGCTTATAACGCGCACGTCCGTGCATCAATCCAAGTACATATGCCGATTATTTTATTTATTATTTATATAGCACTGACATCTTCCGCAGCATTGCACAACACACAGTAAATATTGTCTTGTCATTTAACTGTCTCCCAGAGGGGCTCACAATCTAACCCCTGCCATAGTCACAACAAACAATAACAATAACAAACAATTATTATATTGAAAAGGTTAATAGACTGTGTTCCACTTTGTTCAGAAGCTTATCAGTTACATGTAAATGTCACAAATGTTTGTCTAATGCACTCCTCCTATCCCTATCTTGCACTAAAAAGTCCAGGCCGGCTTCATTTCGCCATTAGCATTACATGTATGCTTATTTAGAACAAACACAATCCATCCAAGGGCGCTTCCTACAAAGTTCTCACATATGACTGTGATCAGATGTTCCTGAGTCCTCTTGTCAGTCTTGAAACCAACTCCACTCCACAAATGGACCCATAAAGGAATTAAGGAAAGACACAAAAAACAGATAATAGTACAGTATAGTCTATCAGTATGACTCAATCAGGACCCATCACCCTAGGGCAGGTTCCTTGTGAGGGAAAGAAACAGCGGGATCACCCTGCCACCATGTTCTATGATCTACTGGGTGGTATGCTCACCTTGCCGACTGGCTGCCCCTACCCACATACAACACACCAAGCTCTATGTATAAGCCTCGGCCCAGGCTGCCTGTGCCATACACCACACACCTGCAGCTGGGAGCGCACTGTGCATGTGCATGACATCACAGCGCATGTGCACGTAGCTGGGACGGCACCCGTGCACTAATGCCCAACCCGGCCGACCCGTAAGAGGCTGCCGGGGGGCATTTATGTAAGAAAGGAGGGGGCAGAGGAGAACAAGGGGAGCGGTGGGCATCTGGGGGCATCAGTACACGCCTGCCCCCCCCCCCCTCAGTTTCTCCTAGTTAGTCTGGCTCTGGTATTCAATAAGGCAGTGGGCCACTGCATTGTAGCATTTATCAACACACACTACTGCTAGTCCATCTGTGAGATGATTGATGAGTGAAGTGGGCGTGTACACATATGGGAAAACATCGCCCTTTTCTTTTCAGTGTTTTCATTACGCCTAAAGGAGAAAAATACATGACTATTTTGAAATAATGAATTTACACTTACCTTTCATGAGAGAGGTTTACTGGGTATAACTGTGGAATTTGCCTTCACATTATATTGTTTAAATGTGCAGTAAAAAAATCATAGACATATTACTGTATATCTTCTCTAAGTTTTCCTGCACATTTTATCAATATAAAAGTAAGAGGCTACAATACATCTTCACAAAGGCAGTAAAATGTTCTCAATAGGGAGTTATAGATTAATGCCAAATGTCACAAAAATGCTAAGTTCTTGATATTACCTAGAAGCATATGTCATATTTTATCCTTCTTAACGTGTTATAGTTCCAATATTTCAAACAGAAATGTTAGTATAGTTGAAGAGATTCTCTCGTAACTCTCTCTTCACCCATGTAGAGACCAATCACGCCAATAAATGATAAACTTACTAAAAGTACCGTATTTTTAGGTGAGCTTCATGTTTTACCAGCTCAAACTGTTACTGTTGACCTTAGGGAATCAAATGAATTAGAGATATAAAGCATAATGGTGCCTATAAAGTACAATTATCCAAAATGTCACCCTCGCCATCCTGAATGTTCCATCAAACCCCTGGTGCTTGCTTATACCTCTTCCACACTCAGAAATATTGAGGTGAATGGGGCACATGCTTTGAAAAGTAGAGATGTTCAATTGTTTGTTTAACTCGAACAACACCACTCCCTCCATCCACTAGGTGGACATCACTCCCTCCATCCGCCAAGGGGATATTACTTCCGCCATCCACTAGGTGGACACCACTCCCTCCATGCACTAGGTGGACACCAAGGACACCACTCCCTCCATCCGCTAGGTGGATATTACTTCCTCAATCCACTAGTTGGACACCACTCCCTCCATTCACTAGGTGGACATTACTCCGTCTATTCACTAGGTTTAGTAGGAAGCAGATTCTATCTTTATTAATTTCAATGGAGAGGATTATGGGCCCGGCCCCTGTGTGAATTTATGCAGCAGTTACTAGGGGGCTGAGGGGAAAGGGGGGTTGTTGTTTGAAACTAGCATTTTCATAGCTGCAATTTAACATTCAAACCAGTAATGAATTAAACTGGAAATTGAACATGTAGGTTTAACAGAATATTTTTTTTTGTTCATCCAGAACTGATTTAAATGGATGTAAAGTAATTTATCTAAAAATGTAAACTATTGGTCTGTGGAATTCTCTGGTGTGTGTGTGATCATTAATGCCTCTCTAAGGGCCGCACAACGCTAGAGGTTTTTAAAGCGATTCTAGGCATGTTTAGAGAGATTTACTAAACATGCCCAGCGTTTTTGAAACTTTTTTTTGTGTAGCAGATGTCATATTTTGTTACAGTAAAGCTGTTACTGAACAGCTTCTGTAACAAAAACACTTAAAAAAACGATCTGATCTAGTGTTTTTCAGAGCCGTTTTCCACTTTCCTATAGTTAACATTGAGGCAGAAACGCATCAGAAATCTAAAAAATGCTGCAGGACAGGAGTTTGCATTTGCGGAAAAAACGAACCACTCTGGTGTGCACCCGCTGGATTCCGCGGAATTCTTATTTCTGCGATTCCGGCCGGCATTAGGTTAATTCCGATTCCGGTGGTCGGAACGGAATTGCTATACCTATCAAACGGAATTCCGCGGAATTTTTTTTATTTCAGCGGTATTTTCTGAAATTGAGAAAAAATCTCTCTCTCTCTCTCTCTCTCTCTCTCTCTCCTCCTCCTCCTCCTCCTCCATCCCTCCCTCCATCCATCCCTCCCTCTATCCCTCCATCCATCCCTCCCTCCATCCATCCATCTGTATCATCCTGTAGGGAGCTTTTCAAAAGCCACCTTACATACCTTGGCTGGCTGTTTTTTGACACGCTACAAATCCTTAAGCATGCTACTTTTTCTCGTGGATTGATGATAATGGTACATGCTAGGCTGGCTTTAGCATGTAGTGTGGTTGGTGGTCTAGGGGGTAAGTCCGATACCTACTACACACTGAGACCTGGGTTCAAATCCCATCCAAGGTATGTAAGCTGGTTTTTGAAAAAGTACAAATCTTAAACATGCTACTTTTTCTATTGGATTGATCATAATGGTACATGCTAGGCTGGCTCCTCCTGGAGGAGGAGGAGGGAGGGAGAGAGAGAGAGAATTTTTTCCGACGGAATCCGGAATTCCGCAGAAATACGTAAAAATCCTGTGGAATTTTCATAGCAACGGAATTTAACACTGACGGAATCCGTGATTTCCGGCGGAACGGAATTTGCTGGTTCCGATCATCCCTATGCACCATCCCATTCACTTGCATTAGCCAAGCGGTTTTCCCCCTGCAAGCATTTTAAAAAACGCTTCAGAATCGCCCTGGTGTGCACCAGCCCTATCTCCATGTATACAATAATTATACAATACAATAACATTTCTATAGCGCTTTTCTCCTATAGGACTCAAAGCACTTAGGCTCTCTCAGATTCAGTAATTGGTAGTAGGATGAAGTATTCACACAACAAAAGTTATATTTCTGAAAATGCCAAACTGAACAGGTGGGTTTTCAGTCTGGATTTAAACACATCCAGGGATGGAGCTGTCCTGATCTGTTGAGGTAAGGAGTTCCAAAAGGTAGGGACAGCATGACAGAAGGCTCTGGGACCAAAAGTTTCCTAGTGGATTCTGGGTATGACTAGATTATTAGAACCTGTGGATCTGAGAATGTGGGGATTGCTATGCAGCTGTAGCATTTATTTCATGTATCCATAAGCCAGATTATTCAGTGATTTAAATGTCAGTAGGCCGATCTTGAATAGGACCCTCCATTCTATAGGTAGCCAGTGGAGGGAATGCAGGACTGGCATTATGTGGCAGTGACGGGGTTGGTTGGTTAGCAGTCTGGCAGCAGTATTCTGTATCAGCTGTAGGCGGTACAAGTCCTTTTTTGGAAGGCTACCTTTGTCAGAGTTCAGAGTTTTTGGACAGGGGTTTTAACTCCACCACTAGTGCCCAGGTTGAAGTGGAGGTAACTCCTGACATGTATGTGGGGTTAGGCCGTGGGGGAATAGGTAGCTTATGGTGGAATCTGGAAGCCCCCTTTCATATCAAGTGGAGGTCAAAAGGTTGAGCATATATAAGTGAAATAGGTATGGTGGTACACTTGCACTCATTCCCACAAATGGCTAAAAGTAAAAAACAAAATGTATGGACATATTTAAAAGGATTGTGGATTTTATTTCAAAGGTTTATTGCATTGGATGGTTACTATGCATTTTATCTTTTTACTACCAAAACTTTTAGTAACAATTGACGTTACCCAAAAGCTTTAACTGCCTCATAGTCACGGACTTCCATTGACTATCTATTTGATGTTGTCCACATTTTCTCTCAATACCCCCGTCCCCTGCTCATCCTAGTTTAGCAACCTATCCAACCTTCTAACCATCATCTCTTAGAGCCCAGCTACACCTTCCTATGTAGGTGCAGGCCATGCCTACTATAGGCAATAGCAAAGCCTGTTCAGTGCTTCAGGGACTTAAACTTTTCTTTCCAACACCACCTTATGCTGGGAATAAACCATACAATTTTTTGTTAGATTTTCTGTTATGCTGGGCATACATGGGTCGATCCGACGGCCAATTAGTCGCCGGATCGACTCCCGCCACGTCCCCGCTCGTCCGCGCACCCGGATCGATTCCCGCTCGTCCCCGCCGGCACATCTTATCTTCTGCTCGATTCGCTGCTATTGTCCGCCCGCAGGTATTGAACGTGGAATCGATCCCCGCGGTGATTGGACACGTAGGATATTATCAATCGAGCCATCGGAGGCTCGATTAATAAGCTAGCGTCGAGCCGTGTATGCCCAGCATTAGATTTACCTGCCAGATAGATAATTTCCACATGTTGGAAAGTATCTCTCTAACCATCTACAGTATCTGCCTAGCAATTAGGCATTGTTCTACTCAGCAGGAGATAACCAGAAGACAATGCACCAGAGATAATGACCATTCTCTACAGAAAATAATCTAATTATGCATGCTAACTGAAAATCTAACAGAAAAATCTAACAAAAGAATTTAATGCTGGGCATACACGGCTCAACGCTGCCTTATCAATCGAGCTGCTGATGGCTCGATTGATAATATCCGACGTGTCCGATCACTGCTGGGATCGATTCCACGCTCAATACCTGTGGGCGGACATTCGGACAATAGGGGTGAATCGAGCGGAAGATAAGAAGCGCCGGCGGGGACGAGCGGGAATCGATTCGGGTGCACGCGCGGACAAGCGGGGACGCGGCCGGATCGACCTGTGTATGCCTAGCATAACAGAAAATTGTATGGTGTATTTCCAGCGTTATGCTGGGCACACACAGCAGTTTCTCCCCTTATCAATCGAGCCGCTGATGGCTCGATTGATAATATCCAACAGGTCCGATGACCTGCTGGATAGATTCCCCGTCGGCAGACAATAGCGGGGAATCGAGCGGCTGATAAGGAGTGCCGGCTGGGACGAGCGGGAATCGATCCGCGTGCACACGCGGACGAGCGGGGATGCGCCAGCATCGAAGTAGCGGCTCAATCCGGCGCATAATTGGATAAGTGTATGCCCAGCATTAGGTCCTTGACTTGAACCTTCTAATACCCTGAAATATATTTTTAGGATGTTCCATCTTCTGCTAACTTTGTCTTTGCAACCTCTGTGTACTGTCTTCACTAACCCCCACCCCCTTGCCCCGCTAGCTGTGTGTCTGTTTCCCCTAATAATAGCATCCACTACTAGATGCACCTGACTAGCCATTGCTTCATTCTTATTTAACTCCTAGTGCAGCAGTCAATATCCTGGGTGCTAGTGGACATATCCAGATACAGCAATGCTAATCTAGTCACAGTATCCACAAAATACTGTATAATGGTGTGACAACAACTCAGACCTAGGTTTCTTTACTCTTTTAAGGTGGAGGTGGTGGTGGTGGTGGTGGTGGTGGTGGTGGGGGGGAATCCTTTCTTCTCACCATGAACTGACTAGCAACTTCTTTATGCTGCTCTGGCTGTGAGTTTTACCATCATATTTCCTGTTCAATGATCCCAGGCAGGGCCTGTGTAGTCAGTAGCAAGTTCTTCTCCGTATCCTCTATAATAAAACCCCTCTATCCCTGCGTCATCCCCCTGTCCCTGTGTCCCTGTGTTTTAGCTACTGCGCATGTGTATCCGTTGAGGGAGGAGGATGACGGGGACGGGCGTATGTGTGTTCACACGAGTATGCGGGCAGTTGTGTGCGCATGCTTTGTGTGTGAGCGTGCACGTGCATGCGTGCTTACATGTGGCGGTGGCGGTCATAGGGGCAGGAGGGGAGAGGGTTGTAAGGGATTAGAGCCCGTTATATTAACGGGCTTAGGCCCACCTAGTTGACTATATTTCTGTTAGTGCAGATCTGTTAGCTTGAAGACCTTGGCCTCTTATAAAGCAACATTCACATATCGAGAGCAAAAGTACACCTCCTTTATTGGCTGCTCCCGGCTTAAATATGTTACACAAGACAAATATTACATAGCATTGTTCAAAATGGAGACCATAGTTTGATCTAAATGGGGATTCTTTAAGAAGCTGTTAGTAGACGTTGGTGTTATAAACTTTCTATATCACCTTGCTTCGACACCAGTAACTTCTTACAGTTACGTCTCACAGACTATTGAGATCACTTGACTCTCCACACAGCAAGCAGGAAATAGACTTCCTCAGGCTTCTTCAAGGTTTACATTATTTATTCAAGTAACAGAAATACAGATAGATACAGTTTATCATCTCCTGGCCAAACAGACTTCCATGTTGCATTACAGCTGCGTGAGTACCTTCCTGCTGAAAGTACCCAGGTCTTCTTGTATCTACTCTATGTTACATCTAGACTACCTATGTACAGCATACATTATATCAGATTACAGAAAGGAAGCACATACTTAGAGGTCCCAGTCAGCCTTGCGAGCTATTGCGAAAGTAAAGAGCAGAATGCCCTCTCTATCGCTCACTCCGGGTTTAATACCGACTAGGAAAGAGTTAAATATGACATCATCTTCGCCATCCCCTATATCAGTCTATTGGTGGACCCACTTGTGGTGTCATCATACACACCTACTCGATTAATAATCAATGAGGCATTTGACCTATATGCAGGAATGTGGATATTTACAAAACATAGCTGATGTTTATTGTTCCATGTCCAGGTCAGGGAGACCTGCGGCCTTGTTCAGAACAGCTTCTTGGTATGTTCTAGTTCTGCTGACAGAACTGCAGATTTTCTCTCTCAGAGAAAATCCCCTTAAAGGGCAGGTCTGCACTCCAAGCCTTTTTGACTAACTCAGTCCAAATAACTGAGGCCTACTTAAATTATAACAATCCCCCCTAAAAAGGCTTGATCCGCAGATCCCCACTTCTGAACCTAACCGTACCTGGTTTCTTTCCTTTATGTTTCACTTTTCGATGTTCGTGCTCACACACCTTCTCTGCTCTAGGCGGTTACCCCTGGAAGAGAGAGAGCAAGACCTCTTGGTCTTCCTGTAACCAGGCTCTCTGGGGAGGCCCTACTTCTAAATCCCTCTATACCACATGCTCAGCATTTGCGTCACTTACGTATCACTCACAAACTTGCATGACCACAGAAAAGTGAAACTCGTTTGTTTGTTACTCAATGAAGCAGTGCCAGGTGCCTTCTAAAAGAGCGCCTTTATACAATCAACTCCATCACCGGTACTACTAAACCTATACCCGTAACCCTGTATATCCCTTAATTTGAAAATATTGGTTTATGAGATTGTTTATGAGGCACCAATCTCTGGACCAGGTTAATTTGTTTTACGTAATTTTAACATGCAACCTCACCTGGATAATGATGCCTAAAGTTGTCATCCCCATCCAGACGACCAGTGGGTGTCGGAAGAACTTTGGAACTGCAGAGGCCCAGTCCGAGTGTCCCTGGAACATCACCGGAAACCTTTTCCACCAGGTCAGACTGGAACTCGCCTGCTTATTTTTGTGTTCTACCTCGTTAAGATCACCTGTATCATGGTGAAATCTTACCTCTAACTTAGTGTACTGTTTGTTTAACCTTTGTAACAAAATGTGGTCGTCTTGGATCAAACCCCGTTCCCCTTTGTCCCATGTCGTGTTCTCTTTCAGAACGGGAACTACCCGTGAAACTTTGAACTTTAGCTTTTTCTTAACAATTTGAGAAACAACGTCATCCAACCTGGATGACAGGATCCATATGGGATCTCCACTCACCCAATATGTTCCCCTTGGAAACTCCCCCTTATCGGAACAATTATGAGAATATACCTTGAATGTATCATTAGTACTTATGTTAAAAAACCAAACCTTTCCTTCAGCCACCGGAACGGTTTGGCTTCAGGGTGGATCTTTTGAATGGTAGCCTCGCATTCTGCGTTATTGAGCCTGCAGGCTTCTTCACTAAATTTGACTTGCCCCGGCCAACGCAGGTACTTCTGCAAGAATTGCCCGCATGAGGACAACTCTACTTGCTTCACCTCCCCGTCTAGCACCAAAAAGGGTTGACCTCTCAGGTCCTGGTGTAAGACACGGGTTGAGGTGGGAACTAAGGAAGTGGCGGTGCCTAAAGGAATGTTGCACCGTTTCCATTTGTTCACCCAAACATCTCGAAGCTGCCATGCAAAAGATCCTTCTCCAGAAAAATTAATATACCTCCCCTTGTCCAATCTCTCGCTGACAAAATATGTCCCCAGCTGTCCTGATTGGACCTCTTCCCCCCTTATGTCCTGAGGCACACTATGTACCTGAGGTCGGGAAGACTGTACTCTCTGCAATCGTTCGATTAAGAGTACCTCTTCACTTACCCAATTATCATGAGGATAAGCTGCTGCATATGGACTGTGTAATATCGTCCCCTGTTGTGACCCGTGTGGTGTGAATGGGGTTCCCTGTGTTGGCGTTCCCTCCCCCGGGACCGCTCTCCCCACCCTCTTTGTCACCTGGAAATGTGGCCTGATCTCGATTTTTACTTCTTGTTTCGAGAACCACCAACCCTCGGCTTTCCAGCCTTTACGTGTGTATATTTGTTTCAGAGGCACTCTCTGTTGGTAGCTCCAGAGTGTGATGTTGTCCCCTGCGTCTCTCTGGTAAGAGAATTGACGCCTCCTGCTCGTTCCTCTCCAATCTGGAACCATCTCACTCTGCATAACCAAGACAAGGTACCCCTGAATCACACACTCCACCTTTTGCACGTACCCATTGTACTGCAATGTACCTTTTAACAAACCTTTGGATCGGTGCGTCGATTCTGGGAGTGTGGTACTCAATAGCAGATTTATACTGCCATTCAATTCCCACTGCCCGCACACCTGACCCTTCAGACCTTTCACCCCCCTTGTGCCCTGAAATTTGTTTTCTCCTGGCACAAGTGCTCTTTTCCTCCGTCCCTGCATGGTCCATCTGTGCCAAGCGGAGGGAGGTGTGAAAGGATTAGTACCTTTGTCACCCAACAATTACATGCTTGGGCCTTGCATTCTCATTAACCCCTTATTATACATGAGAATGTCCTCTCTTCGTTCTCCTAGGACGGAATGGCAACCTAGGATCACCATCAGCACGGTACTCTTCATTATAAAAGCACCACCTTGGGAAAGAAGAACATTGGCAATTTGCACTATGCTTTGCTCAGTCAGTTTTTTTAGACGTTTTCCGATCTCAGGAACCTCGGTTTTTAGTCTCTTTCCAATTTCAGGAATCTCGTGTTTTAGTCTCTATCCAATTTCAGGAATCTCGTGTTTCTCCAAACTTAGATTGGCATCTGGAACCTTTCGCTTATCCGACTGACATCTCCATCTTTGCTGCCAGCACTGCAGCTGTCTCGATTCCATATTGCCCAACTCCTGAAATCAAAATACAAACAAATCAATTCTTATTAGTGATTTGGGATTCGCCCTGTGGCTTGTACTCTGTACACTTTAAATTGATTACTATATATCGTAATTGATCTCGTTACTTTATGGTTCTCATGAACTCTGTTTACTCTTTTTGGTAGATTGGAGTTAAACTTCACCCCCTACCTCAGTACTATCCTCAGTACTTACCTGTTTAAAATATGCTCCCGCGGACTTCACCTTTGGAAGCTCTCACCTCATTGCAGCTCACTCCACATCCCACCTTATCTGTCCATGCGCGGCCGTCGCATGCACAGATTACGGATGCCACACCTGTTGCTGCTTTGCAGGTGAGCCTGCAATGCTCTTACGCATTATCACATTTACTTATCTAGAACTTCATTGCGATACCAGCTCTGCTGGAAGTTCTGTGTGTTGTACCCTCCGATCAATGTTTGCCGTGCCACTACCTAGACTACCAAAAAAAATAAAAAAAAATGGCTGCCTCCCTGTAGGAAGGAGCAATTTACACTTAAACTACACAGGGTGCAGGGCTAAGCATACCAGCGTCACATGCCTGTATGCAGATCCCTGAATGCCCACTTGGTAGGTAGTCACATGGCAAACACCGTACTGAAACACTGTCACTCTGTAAACGGCAATTCTATCATCTGTATAATTGCCCCATGAACTGCTGTCAGTTCTTGTTCTTTGTGCTACAATTGATAGGAGTTGGAAAAAACATATTTGACCAATCAGTGGACGAAAAAAAAACGCACAAAAAAACAGCCCCAGCCCAGCATAGACCTTTCAGTCAAGCTCTGGCCCTGTCCATGACAAAAAACGGAAAAAAACGTTACCGCTCTGCAGCAGCGGTGACGGAAACCCGGATTGGTCAACTCCCTTTTTTCCACCTCCGGCACCCCCCTGATGCACTGTCCCCCTTTCCTTCTATTGGGAACTCCTGCTGCACCACCCATTAAGGTGCCCCACTTACAGGAATAATCCCGTAAGCAACTCAGTACAGACACTTTCCTGACCTGCACTGCTACGTGTGTCCCTGCACCTAGCTGGGACACTCTTCCTATCCGTGCTCCTGCTAATCTTACAGTAATAGCCTGGTGCACGTATCCTGGCATTCCTTTCCATGGACTCAGGGAAAAAATCTGGGGAAATACTTCGAGAACCGAGACACACAGTAGCATGTCTCTGTATTTCTACCCCCCTCCCTTTCAGCTGCTCTGCCCGGAGCCGCGAGCACAGCCTGACGTGACGTGGATCCCCCAGCCCCTCCTCCCCCCTGCCATGACGTGTGGGGGCCATGACTCCCGGGGGTGGGCTCTCTCCACTGCCGCCATTTTGAGTCCTGGACTGCCAGCTAAGATGGCTGCTCCCATAGCAGCCTCTCGTTCCTATAACTTTAGGAAAGAAAGCAAACTCACACAGAACATACATTTTTATGCATAGTTACACACAGCATCGATACATTTTACCGAGAGTCAGCCTTCCGCTACCTATACTCTCTGGGATGCTTGCCAAACTTGAGACAAACCACGTCACAGCTGCAATGCTAAATATTTTACATCTTAGCATCACCCAGGAACGTAGAAACCTCTCTCTCCTCACAAATCATCTGCAGCATATCTCCGCCATAACCCAGAACTACTCAAGCGCACAGCATAACTCTAAACCATATTAACAGCTAATACTTCTGAGACGCACATTCATCAGTCTGACATGACTACACCATTAAACCTATATATACATTTAGAACTTTTAGCGGCACTGACTGGAACTAGATAAGCTGGCACCTCTCACTACGCTATCCACTACGGACAGAGAGGAAAAAAAACACGCTGATCGGCTCTGGAAAAACGCCAGCTCACCGAAGAAAAACTTACTTCTAAGTTTTACAACTGTCTCAACTCCCCTCTCCTGTCTACTCAGCTATCTCTCTCTTTCTTCTCTCCCCTCCCCTCTCCCCCCATCCATTACTAACAGACTGGAACACTGCTGTCCTCTCTCTGCCGCGGGGGACCCCCCCCCCCCCCCTGCTCTATCTGGACATTTTTCCCAGCCTCTGCTGGGAGAGGGGAGAGAAGAGAAGAGGAGAAAAAAAAAACCCAATCGACTTCTTTCCAGCAAAAACATGCCTGAGACAAATGCAGAGATAACCACTACATAAATATACAACACAGGAAGCTTGAATCCGAAGAAAAAAAAACGCACGGGAGAGATGAGAAGCCCGCAGCCTCCATGCTGCAATTAACACAGAATGTACATATGACCACATTATCCTCTCCTTGTTATAACACCAAATACAACACAGATAACGCCATATAACAACGTAAATCAAACTTGCCTGAGCAGAGGACTTTGTAAGCCTGCCAATTCGACCAGCTTTTGGCAACTCCACGAAACTGAGTAGATCCCTGGAACTACTGAGCGTCATCTCTGTGTACCCACACTGGCTCAGCGGATCGATCTCCAGCGGCAGCTGCCAGCCGGCCTCGGAGCCTTCCAGTCACCTGCGATCCGGTTTAGGCTATGACTGCGTGCACTTACAGTCAAAGTTTAACATCCACGAGTTTCGCCGCTGGTTTCCTCGAATTGTAGCCCGTGTGCTCGGCTCCCACACACTCACACCAGCTTATCAGTCTCAGCTTGATAAGCTTAACAGTCCGCGTCTATTCCGCTTGTTTTGCTGTGGAATATCTTGAAAACTACTTCGGCCCCGGCCCCGTCTGCCTGTTTTGCTAGGCAGGGAAGGATTTCGGCACCACTGTTATAAACTTTCTATATCACCTTGCTTCGACACCAGTAACTTCTTACAGTTACGTCTCACAGACTATTGAGATCACTTGACTCTCCACACAGCAAGCAGGAAATAGACTTCCTCAGGCTTCTTCAAGGTTTACGTTATTTATTCAAGTAACAGAAATACAGATAGATACAGTTTATCATCTCCTGGCCAAGCAGACTTTGCGTTACAGCTGCGTGAGTACCTTCCTGCTGAAAGTACCCAGGTCTTCTTGTATCTACTCTATGTTACATCTAGACTACCTATGTACAGCATACATTATATCAGATTACAGAAAGGAAGCACATACTTAGAGGTCCCAGTCAGCCTTGCGAGCTATTGCGAAAGTAAAGAGCAGAATGCCCTCTCCATCGCTCACTCCGGGTTTAATACCGACTAGGAAAGAGTTAAATATGACATCATCTTCGCCATCCCCTATATCAGTCTATTGGTGGACCCACTTGTGGTGTCATCATACACACCTACTCGATTAATAATCAATGAGGCATTTGACCTATATGCAGGAATGTGGATATTTACAAAACATAGCTGATGTTTATTGTTCCATGTCCAGGTCAGGGAGACCTGCGGCCTTGTTCAGAACAGCTTCTTGGTATGTTCTAGTTCTGCTGACAGAACTGCAGATTTTCTCTCTCAGAGAAAATCCCCTTAAAGGGCAGGTCTGCACTCCAAGCCTTTTTGACTAACTCAGTCCAAATAACTGAGGCCTACTTAAATTATAACAGTTGGCTGTAAAATTCAGCAGCACACCAATGCCAGATGTTTCTATTGCCTGAGTTCTTATGTGTGGGTTAGTGGGTGTAACACCTCTATCCCATTTAACTCCAGCCGCTTAAAGAGTAAAGGTGCCCATACACTTGCCAGATTGGCAGCAGATAGATAAGAAATGCATCTGATGATCTATCTGATGCGTTTTTAGAACATTTTTTACCAGGATAGAATTCCAATAGATTTCAGTTTGAAATCTATTGAAATTCGATCTGATGGCATTTTTTTGCCATCAGATTTCCATTAAGGCCAATGCAAACTGATAAGCAATCTCATCAGATCGACCTAAATTTTCCATCCTGCCAGTTCGATAGAAATCCATCGAAATCGATCGAAATCAGCCATCGATCGCTCGATTGGCCAACCGATTTGCAAACGATCAATCGATCGATCGATCGGGATCGATCGGTCGGCCAGAAAATCGGCTGAGTGTATGGGCCCCTTAAGTAACCTACAGACTGAGCCTTGTAGCTGCATTTTTACCCTTCCTAAAAGGTTTAATGTACTTGAGGCAAAGAGGACATACTCAAGTCAAGGGGATTTTATTGAAGAGTAATGTGGTGAGTTTGACCATTGCATTCCATTTTCACACATATTCAGACAAATAACTGAATACAGTATGTAATGGATAAGATTTTTTTTTCACTGAATGTGGAATATTGTAGTTTATTGTTGTCTACGGCCATCATAATACAATTTTGCAAAGGAAGCTATGGAATGTAATGTTAAAGTAATGTTTCTATGGAGCTGTAAGCGTGTATATAATATACATTTGGTATACGTATTTGCTAGTGCTTGTTGTGATAAGTATAGCAATGCTACTGGTGGCAGATTATGTAGTGATTCGAATAATGGGCAACTTCATAATCTTATGGAGGAATATAATAACACTGCCAACCAGTTGAAGCATACATATACTTGATAACTAAATTCTCAATTAAAGGGGAACTCCAGTAAGAATAATGTAATACAAAAAGTGCTTAATTTTTACAATAATTATGTATGAATGATTTAGTCAGTGTTTGCTCATTGTAAAATCTTTCCTGTCCCTGATTTACATTATGACATTTATCACATGGTGACATTTTTACTGCTGGCAGGTGGTGTCACTGGAAGGAGATTCTGCTTGCTTTTTTTGGCAGTTGTAAACAGCTGTTAATTCCCACAATGCAACAAGGCTCCCGCAGTGTGATGTCAGTACCTCAGTGCTGTGAGGCGCTGACATAATTTGTGGGAGGGGTTTCACCACAAAATCAGCCATACAGCGCCCCCTGATGATCCGTTTGAGAAAAGGAATAGATTTCTCATGGGAAAGGGGGTATCAGCTACTGATTGGGATGAAGTTTAATTCTTGGTTATTGTTTCTCTTTAAATGTTTCCTTCTTTGTTGAATGTCACAGAAGATACTGTAAGTCAGGATTGTGGTGCATCTGTCATAGAACCTTATGGGTAAAGGGGTGTCCCACAGTGCCATATAGTACCAGTATTTTACTAATTTAATGGCAGAGCAGAGTGGGAAGCAGTTCAACAGTCATGTGAGTGTAATGTGCAAAAGAAAATTAAGGTGAGAGGACTCCATGCATTTGTTAAAGACCTTTAATGACATACAGAATGCAGTAAATTATACAGGATACCCACTTTTATGGTCATTTTCCTATTTTCAGCATCAGACACACTTTCTACATTTCTATATATTGCAGTGAATTAAATGAGCCCTGCCCTCTCAGTAATGCTTAGCCTAGGCTGATTAGCTATATATTTAGGTATGCAGAACACCATCCCTGAGCATTCTGGCAGAGCAGAGAGTATGGACTGCACAATTCCAATAATTCTGCCATGTTGCTTAGAGCCTTGAGTGTAGGAATACACTAGGTGGAAAGCTTGCTTTGTGGAAAACACAGCAACAATGCACATAATACATGGCAATGGCCACATGAAAAAATGCATATGTTTGCCTTCTGCAATGTGCGTTTTCAATAACACTGGTCTTGCTGCTTATTTTTCCAAAATGGAAATGGTGATGCAGAGGTATGGCATTGTAGTGCATTTTTATGTGTATTTTACGCGTTTATTTCTATAAGACGAATTTGATGATGTATTTCCCTCTTCCTGTTGACTTCAAAGTGATTTGCATAAACACATGCAAAACACATACAAAACGCATATGCAGTTTATATATGCGAACTGCAAACGCATTAAATCACACGCAAAACGCAAGAAAAATGCATGTGTGGAAAAAACGCAAAATGCAAATGCACAGAAAACGCACGTAAAATGCACAAAAACATATATGCAGCAAAACGCTCTTTTTTCTCATTTCCTAGTATGTTCCTACCCTCAATGTCAGCAGGCAGATCTTAAAATGGATTCTCCATTTTATTGGCGACCAGTGAAGAGTTTTTGGTACTGGGCAGGAACCCGGGGGGGGGGGGGGGGGGGGGTCCTGCCCAGTTGTAAGGTGTACAGAACTTTATACGGGGATCTTCTAAGTAGGGATGATCACAGATATGCAAAATCGTCCGAGTTGATGCAAATGTATCCATATTTTTATGCAAATATATGCAGTTTGAAAATGGACCAATCAATTTAAAGAGGAACTGAAGTAAGAGGTATACGGAGGCTGCCATATTTATTTCCTTTTAATCAATACCAGGTTCCTGGCAGCCCTGCTGGTCTATTTCTCTGCAGTAGTATCTGAATAACACCAGAAACAAGCATGCAGCTAGTCTTGTCAGATCTGACATGAAGGCTGAAACGCCTGATCTGCTGCATGCTTGTTCAGGGGCTATGGCTAATAGTATTAGAGGCAGAGGATCAACAGGGCTGCCAGTCAACTGGTATTGCTTAAAAGGAAATAAACATGGCAGCCTCCATATACCTCTCTCTTCAGTTCCCCTTTAAACCCAGGTTTAAAGTGATTGGTTTAAAGTGACTGGTCTTTTTTCAAGCTGCATATATATGCATAAAATTTGCATAACGGCAGAAGTATTTGCATCTCATTGATCATCCCTACTTATGAGTAGGGCATTACAGTAGTCCAGGTGGGAGGAAAAAAATGCATGAACTAGAGTAGGTAGGTCTTCAGCTGGGATAAGCTATTTAATTCTCGCTTTATTTCTCAGATGGAAGACAGAGAATTTGAAAACAGCTGATACCTGCTGTCTGAGTGTTATCTTTCCATCCAGGATCACCTCCGAGTCTTTATACTGCACAACATCTCCCCCAATTGCTAGTTTGAAGTGGGGAGCATGCATGGGCTCACAAGTCCCTGAGGCCTCAAATTCGTGATTTAAACGAGGCTTAACTGCCTCAACTGTGCGGCTGGGAGAGAGGGGGTTAGTTACCAATACGTCCGTCGGACTTCCTGCGTTCTAAACGTCTTGCACGCGTCCTATTAGACGCGTTGCAAGACTCACTACCGCGCACTTCCTCCTTCCGGCTTGAAGGAGGAAGTGCGCGGTAGTGAGTCTTGCAACGCATCCAATAGGACGTGTGCAAGACGTTTAGAACGCAGGAAGTCCAATGGACTTAGGGCCCATTTCCACTTGTGCGGTGCGAATCGCCGCGGTAAAAATTTGCATGCAGATGCGAATTTCGCATGCAGGTGTATGCAAATTTTCGTGTGAATTTGCATGAAAATTCGCATGAATGATGCTGTATGCGAATTTAACCATGGCAGTGCCGGTGTGCATTTCCATTGATTTCCATGCGAATTCGCATGAAAATTTGCATACCAAAGCCGCAGGCGATTTCCCTATTAAATACATTAGCGGCGATTCGCATGCATTCCACACGCAGGCGAATTCTGAGGGCTCTGCCGTGCAGAAAAATCCTGCACAGAAAAACGCTCAGGAAAACTGACAAGTGGAAACAGGCCCATCCACTTGTATTGGCTGTGCAAATCTGCATGCAGGAAACGCATGCAGATTCGCGATAGTGGAAACGGGCCCTTATGGGTAACTAACCCCCTCTCTCCCAGCCGCACAGCTGAGGCAATTTAACCCTCATTTAAATCACAAATTCAAGTCCTTAGGGATTTGTGAGCCCACCACTAGTGGGAAGACTTTTGGACTTTATCCATCATGTGTGGACCACCTATCATTGAGTTCACCCTCAACTCGCTGGTGCTCATCCAGTTTTGGAATAAATGCATTAGTCCCAGTGCACAACAAAAACCTCTAGCAGATCTGCAAAATGCTAGAGATTTTTGAAGCAGATTTCAGAGCGATTCTAGGCATGTTTAGAGAGGTTTTCTAAACATGGCTAGCATGTTTTGGAGCATTTTTGTGTATCAGATTACAAATATTGTTACTGAACAGCTTCTGTAACAAAAACACTTGGAAAACCGATCTGATCTAGCGTTTTTCACAGCGGTTTTCCACTTTCCTATACTTTAACATTGAGGCAAAAACGCCTCAGAAATCTAAAAAATACTGCAGCCCCTGAGTTTGCGTTTGTAGAAAAAATGAACCGCTCTGGTGTGCACTATCCCATTCACTTTCATTAGCCAAGCGGTTTTCCCCTGCAAGCGTTTTAAAAAAACTCTTCAGAACCGCTCTGGTGTGCACCAGCCCTTAAAGTCTATGAATTTTTTTTCCCGCATAAAGCAAAACATTTTTGCACAAATGCATTGAAGCCTAAACATGTTTTAATGTCTATTTGCATGACAAAGTTATATTTTTATAAAACGATGCATCGTTGGGAAACTATGGATCATAATTATGATTGCATGCAACATTCATTCCGTAATAGTTTGGAATTCTGCAATACGATTTTGCTTTCTTATTCTAAATTTCGCAGCGAAAATACTATACGGAGGTCAAGCTCATCACTAGTTTGCGATAAAACAAAGATCAGTTCTAGACTTAATATGGGCAGCCTTCCCGACGATCTAAGCCGGCCTACAGATCCAGATTCTGAAATCATTAAATTCCTTTTAATAGCCATAAACTGATAAAGTGTTGGCCTCCTAAATTTGCAGTGGCGCTTATAGCATCAGCCTTTCACAAGCCCCTCAGTAATGAGTGTGTTCGCCCTCTTTAAATAAATGCATAATAAATTGACTTGAGCTGCTTTTCTAGAGCCAAAAGGAATCTCTAATCCTGTAATTAAAGCTCAGGTTAAAAGGATTTGCTGCTTGATCCATCCCACCTCTGTGCATGGGTCTGAGAGGGCTCTCATTTGATTATCTTGTAAATCCATTTTTATGATGCTGAGCTCCCTGTCTTGTCACTCATCTCCTGGACTTTGTTCCACGGAAGCAGCACTCCAGCATATAAAGAACTGAGCCCAGAGTAGCCTGAATAAGCTTAATGACAGGCTTGCTAGGAGGAAGAAAATAATGTTCTCATTTTAAACACTAAAAAGCTAATTACACAGGCAAAGCGCGCATACAGCAGTGGACTGATGACAATGTCTAATGATTTGTAAAGGGGTGTACACATCCACGATTATTGTGCCCTCAAGTGACAGTTGGTATGAGTGCTGTATAATCCACGATTATTGTGCCCTCAAGTGACAGTTGGTATGAGTGCTGTATAGATGAATTTCTAGCCTACTGGCTGGTGAGGTGTCTTGTTTATGGAAATAGAGGAGGGATGATGGTACAGTGCAGTGATGGGGGGGGGGGGGACAGTGGGCCCAGGCATCAATTGGGTGCCATTGTTGCTCAGGCTACAATCACAGTGGTGTGTTGCGGTGCAGTGTAACAGCTGCTTTGTAATGCACAGTGAAGGGTGGGGGAAGGAGGGGAACAGTGGGCCCAAGCATCAGTTAGGTGCCATTGTTGTTAAAGAAAACCTGAACTGAAAATTAAAAGTCAAAATAAGCATACACAAGTCATACTTACCTTCCATGTAGTCTACTCCTCAGTGTCTTTCTCCTGTCCTGGGTGGAGGAGGGGAACAGTGGGCCCAGGCATCAGTTGGGTACCATTGTTGCTCGGGCTACAATCTGTAACGATTGGGGAATTATTTCCGTGGTCAGCGCACAGGACGCACGCTGACACTGCGGAAATCCTCCACAAGCGTGTAATTTGTCAGAACCCAGCTTGGGTGCTATGCACCTGTAGAGGGCAATTCCCACCGGCAGATGGAGCTGTGGAGTGCAGATGAACAAAGCCTCTGCATGGCCACAGATGCCAGATGGGAATTGTACGAGTTGAAGCAATGCAGGGCAAGATAGCCCTTAAAGAGAGAGAGAGAGAGAGCACAGAGACAGAATATACATGTGTGTCCACCAATCTAGTCACCACCCAGCGACGGTGAACACACAACAACGGAACTGAAGTGGGAACGCAATCGCAAGAGAGGCGATTGCCAAAAGTGACACAAGACCGAATTAGACAGAGCACAAGTGTAGCAAGAAAGACATAGCAAATAACAACGATCAGAACATCAAGGAAAATAACAAACGCTAGCTAAACGTGAACACTGCACTCATTCGCAACTGCGAACGCGTTTAATACATGATCACCGTGCATTAGGCGCCCAGTAATAAGTGTGCCACCCTAACTAACCAATGTAACACACACACGAAATAGAGAATGTGAACGCTTGCTAAACGGTTACCTCACCGAGCCTACAGCAAGCGTTCGTACCAGACAAGACAGACAGAAGGAGCAGCCAGCAGCAACCGCAGCTCTGGCCTACCCTCCCAGATAGAGCACAGAAGGACCCACCGCTATTGCCGCTAGAGCGGATGCGATCCAGACAGACAAACAGATGGGGCTACCAGTAGCAACCGCTGCTCTGGCTAGCACCCCTAAGACAGGGTACAGGCAGAACGATTTCCTGTCGACCTCCGCTGATGACAAGACAATCGCAACAGATACACAGAACAAGGCAAGACAGATATTACAACCTGACTGCGCTAGAAGGGATGCCTAGTGCAGTCCCAAGGAATTACTCTAAGATAATCTTAGCAAACAATAGCAAGGCTGATACTCCAGGAGAGTTAGCAGGAACAAACCATCATGACCAGCAAGGAATTCTGAAAAGAAATGGCTTTTATACTGCAAGCCATCAGAAGAAGCAGCTAAGCAATTTACATGACAAGTATATGCAAATTCCTCACCAGCAGAGCAACTCTGAAACTTGCAAAGCGAAGAAAGGTCTCTTTTCCAGAGACCTGTAGCACTCAGACCTAAAGAATGGACAAGCAGCTGTCTGCCCGTGCAGACAGCTGAGCAGATCATTACACAATCACAGTGGTGTGTTGTGGTGCAGTGTAACAGCTGCTTTCTAATGCACAGTGAAGGGTGGGGGAAGGAGGGGAACAGTGGGCCCAAGCATCAGTTAGGTGCCATTGTTGTTAAAGAAAACCTGAAATGAAAATTAAAAGTCAAAATAAGCATACACAAGTCATACTTACCTTCCATGTAGTCTACTCCTCAGTGTCTTTCTCCTGTCCTGCGTCCTGTTTGTTCACTGTGATCAAGGGAATTTTACGACCTCCATTTTGAAAATGGCCATTACCCCATAACAGCTTTCTGGTCAGCACACAGTTAAACTGTAATATCGCCCACTTGAGCCATTGGGAAACATGGACATTACCTGGTACATCAGTTTTCCTCTCAGCTATAACTGACAGCAACTGATATTTTATTGACAGCAACTGATATATTTCAGATCTGACAAAATGTTGTCAGAACTGGAAGGGATTATTGTCAGAAGAAAATGGTGAGCTTCTGAGAGGAACTGATGGCAAGGTAACTATGCAATGTTCATTTGAAGTTACCTCATGTGTTTATTTTAAATATTTTTACTCAGTACAGGTTCTCTTTAAGGGCAAGGATACATTCACAGTGATGCATTGTGGTGCAAAGTTATGGCCTCTTTGTAATGGGCAGTGACTGGTGGGGGTAGGAAGGGAACAATGGGCCCAAGTAACAGTCGGGCATCGTTGTTGCTAAGGTTATATTCACAGTGGTGCATTTTGATGCGGTGTAACAGCCACTTTGTGACACGGCTCGCCGCACTGAAATGTGTTACCATGAAATGCAAGCATTAACAGTGACAGTGAAACATACATTTCATTGACTGTATGCTTCGCCATATTTCACAGTATGTGACACAACACATGGTTAATGTGTGGCACTGCTTTTCCATTCTGGTTTCCCGCTTTTACAAGGATAAAAATGGAACTCCCACTGTGAACGTAGCCTTATGCTAGGTACACGATACAATTTTCTAACACATTTACTGTCAGATTGACTATTTCCAACAGGTCCAATCTGATTTCCGATCCATTTTCCGATTGATTTTCCATTTACTTCTATGGAAAATCATTCAGAAAATCGTTCAGAAATCAAATCGACATGTTAAAAATAGTCAATCTGACAGTAAATCTGTCAGAAAATAGTAACATGTGTACCAAGCATAAAGCTACGTTCACAGTGGGAGTTGCATTGGGAGTTCCAGAAAATCGTATCCATTGGGAGTTCCAGAAAATTGTATCATGTATATCTAGCATACGCTTCCAGCGTATCAGATCTTTATGCCAGAGGATATCTGTACACATGCTACATTATTGGCTGAGATGGTCCTGGACACCAGTCCAGGTTAGACAACCAGCACACTAGAGGGTAAATTGGACCAAAGGAAATGTAGAGTAATCCTATGTTAACTAAAGGTCTATTCAGACATGTCCATGTCCTTTGTGTTCGTTGCGGTGACAGAATACAAAGTCCCATCTTGCATGACTTTTCTACACACCTGTCGGAACTCCAACAGACATAATGGACACCGACAGACATCATGAAGAATGGACAGATGCAGGAAATTATACATTTGATCTGTTGTGACTATACACATTGTAGCTGTGGTCTAGTGTAAACCCAGCCTTAGGATTCATACACACATCCAATTGTGATTGGATAGTCATTGGTCAATCCTATCACACCCATACAGTATGAGAGCTTACCTACACAGCTGTGCGTAGTAATAAAAATGTGTTGGCCCTCTTACTATAGAAGTGGTAAAATTGGCCAACCATTGGCTAATGAACTGGATGGGTGTACAAGGCTTTACTCTGTTGCAGGGCCGGATTTATGGGCAGGCCCCCAAAGCCCAGGACTAGGGCGATTAAATTTGCTACCTTCCGTGGGGCGGCCGCGGGTGACAGGTTAACTGCATCTGTCACTGCTGGCAGCTCAGCCGCAACTATCTGCAGCCACCTGCCACGCTTGCCGCTCTACTCTGTGTGCGATTTGTGAGCAGAGCAGGTCAGGTGGAGGTGGTTGCGGTTGCCTGGATACGAGGAGGCGGGAGCCTAGAGGACTGAGGAGGAGATCGGAGGCATTCAAGTAGAGCAGCTGCTGCCCTGGACTCGAGCGAGCCTGCCTGCACATGGAATACAGCTTGTACTATTAGGCAGACTCTGTCCCAGGCAGTTCAAGCAGGAGCCACGAGCCAGCCAGCAGCTGTGTGTTGCCTGGCTGCAGCTCAGCTCACAGTCTACCGACATTCTTCGCCCGCCTCCTCTACTTCCTGGCTGCCTTGTGTGACGTTTTCTCCCTCCCGGGAGGTTTAAAGTGGATCTGAGGTGAACTTTTACTCATTGCATTATTGTGTTCCTTTCCTATTGTTTTTAAGGCATTCCTCAAGCCAAATACTTTTTTGTTTTTGTTTTAATACTCTAATTTTAATTATAAACTAAATAAACCACGCCCACAGGTTTTCAGAGAGCCTTGGCAGTAGCAAGGGCTCATGGGAGCTCAGTCTGGGCAGGAGGAGGTGTTACTAGCCATTGATTTAAGAGGCAGAGGGGAGGAGGGAGGATTAGGTTTTTTCACAGGCTGAGTGCTCAAGATACAGATACGCCTGCCTGTGTGTAATGTTTACAAACAACATGGCTGCTGTCATTGTATCACAGTAAGAAATAATCTGTTTGCAGCTAGATTTGCTGTGTAAACTATCTAAACTTTAGATAAGATATATAGACAAGTTACTTGTTATAGTTAGTTTGTCATCTTGGATCCGCTTTAACCACAAAGTGGATCCCGCAAGGACCGCCGCATGCACAGAGGCGGCGGTCCTTGTACGGGCATGGGCGGAGCGACCGCGTCATCCGTGACGCGATCCTCCGCCGGGGATCGATGGCCGGGGATTTAGTCTCCAGCTCGCCGGCCACTTAGCAGCGCCGGCGGGCGGAGGAATACAGAATTCCGCCGATCAATGCGTATAATAGGCTTTGTAATGTATACAAAGCCTATTATACAGGCTGCCTCCTGCCCTGGTGGTCCCAGTGTCCGAGGGACCACCAGGGCAGGCTGCAGCCACCCTAGTCTGCACCCAAGCACACTGATTCCCCCCCCCCTGCCCCCTGATCGCCCACAGCACCCCTCAGACTCCCCCTCTGCCCACCCCCCAGACCCCTGTTTGCACCCAATCACCCCCCTAATCACCCATCAAGCACTCCCTGTCACTATCTGTCAACACTATTTTTCTTTATTCCCTAAACTGCCCCCTGCTCCCTCCTGATCACCCCCCCCACCCCTCAGATTCTCCCCAGACCCCCCCCCCCCCCGTGTACTGTATGCCTCTATCCCCCCTGTAATAACCCACTGATCACCTGTCAATCACCTGTCAATCACCCATCAATCACCCCCTGTCACTGCCACCCATCAATCAGCCCCTAACCTGCCCCTTGCGGGCAATCTGATCACCCACCCACACCAATAGATCGCCCGCAGATCCGACGTCAGATCACCTCACAAGTGCATTGTTTACATCTGTTCTCTACCCTAAACACCCACTAATTACCCATCAATCACCCATCAATCACCCCCTATCACCACCTGTCACTGTTACCCATCAGATCAGACCCTAATCTGCCCCTTGCGGGCACCCAATCGCCCGCCTACATGCTCAGATTGCCCTCAAACCCCCCCTTATCAATTCGCCAGTGCATTATTTACATCTGTTCTTCCCTGTAATAACCCACTGATCACCTGTCAATCACCCATCAATCACCCCCTGTCACTGCCACCCATCAATCACCCCCTGTCACTGCCACCCATCAATCAGCCCCTAACCTGCCCCTTGCGGGCAATCTGATCACCCACCCACACCAATAGATCGCCCGCAGATCCGACGTCAGATCACCTCCCAAGTGCATTGTTTACATCTGTTCTCTACCCTAAACACCCACTAATTACCCATCAATTACCCCCTGTCACTGCTACCCATCAGATTAAACCCCTATCTGCCCCTAGGGCACTCAATCACCCGCCCACACCCTCAGAATGCCCTCAGACCCCATCCCTGATCACCTCGCCAGTGCATTGCTTGCATCTATTCCCCCCTCTAATCACACCTTGAGACACCCATCAATCACCTCCTGTCACCCCCTAGCACACCTACCCATCAGATCAGGCCCTAATTTGCCCCGTGTGGGCTCTTGATCACTCAGCCAAACCCTCAGATCCCCCTCAGACCCCCTTCCGATCACCTCCCCAGTGCACTGATTGCATCTATTTTCCCCTCTAACCACCCCCTGAGACACCCATCAATCACCTCCTGTCACCCCCTAGCACTCCTATCCATCAGATTAGGCCCAATACAACCTGTCATGTAAGAGGCCACCCTGCTTATGACCGGTTCCACAAAATTTGCCCCCTCATAGACCACCTGTCATCAAAATTTGCAGATGCTTATACCCCTGAACAGTCATTTTGAGACATTTGGTTTCCAGACTACTCACGGTTTTGGGCCCGTAAAATGCCAGAGCGGTATAGGAACCCCACAAGTGACCCCATTTTAGAAAAAAGACACCCCAATGTATTCTGTTAGGTGTATGACGAGTTCATAGAAGATTTTATTTTTTGTCAAAAGTTAGCGGAAATTGATTTTTATTGTTTTTTTCACAAAGTGTCATGTTTCACTAACTTGTGACAAAAAATAAAATCTTCTATGAACTCGCCATACACCTAACGGAATACTTTGGGGTGTCTTCTTTCTAAAATGGGGTAACTTGTGGAGTTACTATACTGCCCTGGCATTTTAGGGGCCCTAAACCGTGAGGAGAAGTCTAGAAAACAAATGCCTCAAAATGACCTGTGAATAGGACGTTGGGCCCCTTAGCGCACCTAGGCTGCAAAAAAGTGTCACACATGTGGTATCTTCGTACTCAGGAGAAGTAGTATAATGTGTTTTGGGGTGTATTTTTACACATACCCATGCTGGGTGGGAGAAATCTCTCTGTAAATGGACAATTGTGTGTAAAAAAAAATCAAACAATTGTCATTTACAGAGATATTTCTCCCACCCAGCATGGGTATGTGTAAAAATACACCACAAAACACATTATACTACTTCTCTTGAGTACAACGGTACCACATGTGTGGCACTTTTTTACACCCTAAGTGTGCTAAGGGGCCCAAAGTCCAATGAGTACCTTTAGGATTTCACAGGTCATTTTGCGACATTTGGTTTCAAGACTACTCCTCACGGTTTAGGGCCCCTAAAATGCCAGGGCAGTATAGGAACCCCACAAACGACCCCATTCTAGAAAGAAGACAACCCAAGGTATTCTGTTAGGAGTATGGTGAGTTCATAGAAGATTTTATTTTTTGTCACAAGTTAGCGGAAAATGACACTTTGTGAAAAAAAAACAATTAAAATCAATTTCCGCTCCCATAACAAACTTACCTGCTACCCACTATACTAACCCAATACATTGGCCACCCATCCCCCCTACAGAATAAACCCCTGGATGCTTTCAAGCAACGCCTACATGAGATAGACCATCAACAATCAGCCCATACAGCACTACGCAGGATTACCCTTTCCTTCTCTCTCCCCCAAATAGAGACATAGTACCAGGCCTTTTGTGTCTTACAAATACTCTTCTACACCACTGATGCTACCAAATTTGAGCTAAAGTCGGTATACACACTTACCCAACTAATATCTTAAACCCTATAGGATGTTCAGCATATAAAGACATGGTTTGACTACTCTTTATTTTTCTAGGTCACCCTCCTTAAGAACCTGAAACATGGAAGGAGGTGACACATAGGTCTTAGCTTTTTTAGCTTAATTTTTGCACTTATTTTATTTCTTTTCACTCAGCGTCCTGTATATGAACTGATCATATACGCATGGGCACTTCTGTTATCATATCTGTTATCATATTCGTGTATGTAAAGCACCACAGTACTACAAATGCATATATTAAACGCTGTATTTTCTGTAATGTTGAAAACTTTTAATAAAAATTTAAAGTTTAAAAAAAAAAAATCAATTTCCGCTAACTTGTGACAAAAAATAAAATCTTCTATGAACTCACCGTACTACTAACAGAATACCTTGGGGTGTCTTCTTTCTAAAATGGGGTCATTAGTGGGGTTCCTATACTGCCCTGGCATTCTAGGGGCCCTAAACCGTGAGGAGTAGTCTTGAAACAAAAATGACCTGTGAAATCCTAAAGGTACTCATTGGACTTTGGGCCCCTTGCGCAGTTAGGGTGCAAAAAAGTGCCACACATGTGGTATCGCTGTACTCAGGAGAAGTAGTACAATGTGTTTTGGGGTGTATTTTTACACATACCCATGCTGAGTGGGAGAAATATCTCTGTAAATGGACAATTGTGTGTAAAAAAAAATCAAACAATTGTCATTTACAGAGATATTTCTCCCACCCAGCATGGGTATGTGTAAAAATACACCCCAAAACACATTATACTACTTTGTGATGATTTGCTCAGCTGCCTGTGCAGGCAGGCAGCCCTTTGACCATTGTGTAGGTTTGCATGCTGCAAGACTCTGGAAAGAAGAGCTTCTGTCAGTTTTGCAGCTTGTGCTTGCAGAGGAATTTGCATACGTTGTCATGCAAATTGCCTGGCTACATTCATTGGAGGCATGTACTATAAGTACTATGTCTTTCCCACAATGCTTCGCTGGTCATAAGGATTTCGTCCTATGTAACACTCCTGGTGGGGTGTCAGCCTTGCTCTCTGTTTGAACATCAGCTTAGAGTAATTCCTGAATCTGCGCTAGGCAGATTTCCCTAGTGCAGTTAGGATTGTATTATCTGTATTGCCTGTTCTGTCTTGTCTTGCCTGTTGCCATTGTCCTGTCCCTACGGTGGTGGACAGGAAATGGTTCTGATCTCTGTTCTTGGAGTATAGCTGGTGCAGCGGTTGCTACCAGCTATCTCTTCTGTTCTGTCTCCTGGGATTGCGCTAGCTTTTTTTCGCTAGCGCTGGGGATCCTTCTGTTCTGTCTCCTGGGATCGCACTAGCTACTTTTCGCTAGCGCTGGGGATCCTTCTGTTCTGTCTCCTGGGATCGCGCTAGCTACTTTTCGCTAGCGCCGGGGATCCTTCTGTTCTGTTACTCTGTACCTGGATCGCGCTAGCCACTTTTCGCTAGTGCTGTGGATCCTATCTCTCGCTTGTCCCTGTTTTCGTGTGTCTGTCTTGTCTGCTACGCTTGCTGGAGGCTCGGTGAGGTAACCGTTAAGCAAGCGCTCGCGTCCTCTGTTTCATGTTTGTCTGTTAATGGTTGGTTAGGCGTGCCTGTCTCTATTGGGCTTATTACGTGGAGACCGCGCATAACCGCGTGCACTGTTGCGAATGAGTGCGGTGTTCGCGGTTAGCTAGCGTTTGTTATTTTCCGTATCTCCTCATTGTTTTATTTGCTGTGCCTTTGCTACCCTCGTATTCTATTCTGATCTGCCTTGTGTCCCGCCTGGCGATCGCACCTCTCGCGGTCGCGTTCCTTTTTCGTATCTGCTGTTGTGTGTGCGCGGTCGCGGGGTGGCGACTGGATTGGCGCACACACATACAACCTGTCCCTTTGCTCATTTTCATTTGCAATCGCCTCTCTTGCAATTGCGTTCTGCGCTTCATACAATTCCTGTCTGGCATTTGTGGAGGTACAGAGGATTGGTTCCTCTGCACTCCCCAGCGCCATCTGCCGACAGGAATTTCCCTCTACAGGTGTGTAGCACCTTTTGCTGGGTGCCTGCTATTACACGCTTGTGGAGGATTTCCGCCGTGTCAGCGCACGCGTTGTGCGCTGATCACGGAGAAAGTTCCACAATCGTTACAGTATGACCAGCCTAACCAAAATTCCCAGTGTAGAGGGAATTTCTGATTTGTACGATTTTGTCAAATATGACTCCTGTGCCTTTAAGAGGTTTAAGATACTGGACTCTGAAACCAGAGATGAGTTTATATCGGAATGTGTCAGATTCTTGGCTAATCCTGAATTTCAGGCCACCAATATTTCCACTTGGAGTGGTCAGATTGCTTGCAATCTTTTCCAGGATGATTTGTTTGTATGGGCGGATGAGTGTGCCAAACATGTGAATCTGAGACATAACCCTTGCAGATTTTTGAGTCATGTATTTTCTCGTAAACTTAGAATTCCCCTGCCAGGTCAGTTCTATGAGTTTTTTCCTGCAGAGCATAAAGCTGATCAGATTAGCTTAGACAACAGTTCTGTGTCATTATCATATGTTAATGAGTTGGTGCTTGCAGGCCAATCTGCTGATTTGGCTTGTCAGTCAAAAGATTAGTTGCCCATGGTAACCACAAATAAAGAGGTTGTTTCTGTCAAGTCTGAAATGTGCAAAACCATTCAGTATGATAATCAGTTCAATGTTTCTCGTGCCACTTTTGCTTCTAAACAGATGCAGGAGAACTGCCTGGACACGTTTCTTGCATTTAAACAGACATGCAAAGTGGCCAAAAAGGGAAAAATTACAAAGCGCAAGCATCTGAATAAAATACTCTCTAAAGATGTGTGCAATGATTTTGCTCAGTCTCCAGGTTTTTTTGCCTCAATCCAAAGCTTATGTGGATCCTATTATAGGTAGGATCGCACACCATATTAAAGCAGTTAAAAAATCTGTTTTGGTTCCTGAACTCCATCCATATGGAGATTATCTGGATACTGGCCTGTTTGAACCTCTATTTGCCTCATGGGACATGGGGGCCTTGATGGAGGAATTCGATTTTGGTTGGAAAGCCTTTTGCGATTTTACATCGCAAAAAGCGAAGATGTCTTGAATGATTGTCTCAACTCCGTGTACACTTTGATAGATTCTGATGAGTGTGACAGGTGTTTTGTGGATCCGGTGTTGTATGTGTGGCAGACGATTTTGGATGAGTTGCACACACACCAATCAATTGATTCCAATAAAGAGACATCGTTGTCGGATGATTGTTCATGCCTTTCTGGGGTAAAGCATGTGAGTCTTGACTTTGTGCGTTCTGAAACGAATGGGTGTACCACTGTGGTTGATTCCTGTGTGGATCCTGAGGGATTCTCTCCTGACTGTGTGCAGTTTGAATCTGTGCAATCTGATGCCTGTTTCTCGGATGTTCCAGCAGATTGCGATCAGCATGAATGTACCAGTTTTCTCAAGGATGTGTGGGACCCCTTGTCATTTAGAGGCAGACCTTTAAGATCTTCCATCTGTGATCCTGCTATATGGAAAATTCCTAAATTATGCAGCATCAAAAGTAATATTAATAAAGTTTTTCCTGATGTTGTCGCTATTTCTACTGCAAATGTGCCTTTGTCTCACCCTGTACACACTTGTGAGGGCCTGTGGCCTGATGACAGTTGCTCCAGTGTTTCTGTCGTAAACACTTTGCAGTCTGCTCCGCAGATCGTGGAGATTTGCGCTATGGAAGCATCAGTTTCACAACCTAAAGCGATCTTGGATTCGCAAATTTTGCGCTCTGTCTCCTCGGATTCGACATCGTTAGCCGAGTCTAAGAGTGAGACAGCACTTTGGTTTTGCGAATCTGACTCTGAAGCGTCTTTGCTGGGTCCAGAGAGGGTTTCTCTGAGCCTGCACTGTACCATGAATAACAATATGATGCCCAATCACACTGACATTTGGAAATCCCTTTCTTGCCTTGAAGAGAGCTCTGACTCTCCACCCTGTACTCTGGATGAGTCAATATTGCCTTGTACAATATCTCCTGCACTGCCCCTAGAGGCTTGTCTAGGTATTGCTGCTATTTTCACCTGTTTTTCTGCAGTTTTGGAGTTGCAAGCTAGTTTCACTGCTACGCAGAATTCTGGGTGCAGTGGGATTGAAGTTAGGGAGTCAGTGTGTGTTCCAGTAAATATACCTGCACGTTCCACTCATGATGATGAAATTCAGTCTCAGTTTATGGTGGAACCTTCCCTGGGACATCTGCCCTGTTCTCAAAATAAAGTTCCAGTTTTGCCCTGTAACATGGATAGTACAGAATCCTTCTTAGAAAACTTGAAAAATTATGTTCCTGAGGTCTTGTTTGATGTTCTGGAGGTCTCCGAGTTCCTCCCAAAGGGTGCAGAACTTGTAGGAGATGTCTCCTGCCTCCCAAGTCCTTCTGAGGTGTTACCCTCTTGCTGGCTACCTTTTCAGCTCTGATGGAGCTTCACTCATATGTAGTCAATGATGATATTATTGTCACAGAATTTTCTGAATTTGTATCCGAGTCTTCTTTTGAAAGTCCAGTGCCTGTGACCTCCACTCATGATGATTCTTTGCCCGGTACTGGTTTTGGTCTTGTCGTGCCGGACTCTGAGGTTGGCAGTTCCCCGACATGTCCTGAGGTTTCTCCTGTGCTGGTGTACCCCAGTGTGCTCTGTGACCCAGAAAGCCCAAGTGTGTTTCGGTTACCAGCGTACTCAGATGCTTCCTCGGTGGAGACATGCTCTGATATGGCCTGCCTGCTTGCATGCCCAGAAGTGGTCCCTGAAAGTCTTGATCTTGATGGGTGTCCTCGTAATTCTGAATCCGGAATTGTCGTTGGTTCCATGGGGGTTCTTGGTAATTCTCCATGTGGGCCTGGTGATTGTTCTGCCCTCTTGGGATCTCTGTGGAGCTTCAAAAGGTTCTGGGAGATTCCGGGAGAAATTTTGCTTGGTACACTGGATAAGATCAACGGTGGCTTTTGTGTTGTAAGGGACACTTCGTACAGGTATTGTGGCAGGTTTGGTATTTTCGGACGCTCCTTGGAAGGTGGTGGGTATTGTCTGGAGGGTGTCGATGGCTTCTTCTCTGGCGTTCACAGTCCTGATGGGTGTTATACTGAGACTAGTACTGATGGGCATGTTTCCGTGGCTTCTGTTTCCGATGAGGTCGGTTTCGGGTGGACTGACTCTGGAATTGGACCTTGTCGGGCTGCCCCGACCTTCATGAGTCTTCAGTTTGAGTCTGTTGCTAATAGCAGTTTTGAGGGTCGTCTGGAATTCGACCCTGGAGGGGGGGGGGGGGGGGTACTGTGATGATTTGCTCAGCTGCCTGTGCAGGCAGGCAGCCCTTTGACCATTGTGTAGGTTTGCATGCTGCAGGACTCTGGAAAGAAGAGCTTCTGTCAGTTTTGCAGCTTGTGCTTGCAGAGGAATTTGCATACGTTGTCATGCAAATTGCCTGGCCACATTCATTGGAGGCGTGTACTATAAGTACTATGTCTTTCCCACAATGCTTCGCTGGTCATAAGGATTTCGTCCTATGTAACACTCCTGGTGGGGTGTCAGCCTTGCTCTCTGTTTGAACATCAGCTTAGAGTAATTCCTGAATCTGCGCTAGGCAGATTTCCCTAGTGCAGTTAGGATTGTATTATCTGTATAACCGCGTGCACTGTTGCGAATGAGTGCGGTGTTCGCGGTTAGCTAGCGTTTGTTATTTTCCGTATCTCCTCATTGTTTTATTTGCTGTGCCTTTGCTACCCTCGTATTCTATTCTGATCTGCCTTGTGTCCCGCCTGGCGATTGCATCTCTCGCGGTCGCGTTCCTTTTTCGTATCTGCTGTTGTGTGTGCGCGGTCGCGGGGTGGCGACTGGATTGGCGCACACACATACAACCTGTCCCTTTGCTCATTTTCATTTGCAATTGCCTCTCTTGCGATTGCGTTCTGCGCGTCATACAATTCCTTTCTGGCATTTGTGGAGGTACAGAGGATTGGTTCCTCTGCACTCCCCAGCGCCATCTGCCGACAGGAATTTCCCTCTACAGGTGCGTAGCACCTTTTGCTGGGTGCCTGCTATTACACGCTTGTGGAGGATTTCCGCCGTGTCAGCGCACGCGTTGTGCGCTGATCACGGAGAAAGTTCCACAATCGTTACATACTTCTCCTGAGTACGGGAATACTACATGTGTGGCACTTTTTTTGCAGCCTAACTGCGCTAAGGGGCCCAAATGAGCACCTTTAGGTTTTACAGGGGTGCTTACAATTAGGCACCCCCCAAAATGCCAGGACAGTAAACACACCCCACAAATTACCCCATTTTGGAAAGTAGACACTTCAAGGTATTCAGAGAGGAGCATAGTGAGTCCGTGGCAGATTTCTTTTTTTTTGTCGCAAGTTAGCAGAAATGGAAACTTTTTTTTTCTTTTTTGTCACAAAGTGTCATATTCCGCTAACTTGTGACAAAAAATACAATCTTCTATGAACTCACCATGCCTCTCAGTGAATACTTTGGGATGTCTTCTTTCCAAAATGGGGTCATTTGGGGGGTATTTATACTATCCTGGAATTCTAGCCCCTCATGAAACATGACAGGTGGTCAGAAAAGTCATAGATGCTTCAATATGGGAAAATTCACTTTTTGCACCATAGTTTGTAAACGCTATAACTTTTACCCAAACCAATCAACATAGGCTGAATGTTTTTTTTTTATTAAAAACATGTTTGTCCACATTTTTCGTGCTGCATGTATATAGACATTTTACTTTATTTGAAAAATGTCAGCACAGAAAGTTAAAAAAAAAATCATTCTTTTTACAAAATTCATGTCTTTTTTGATGAATATAATAAAAAGTAAAAATCGCAGCAGCAATCAAATAGCACCAAAAGAAAGCTATATTAGTGACAACAAAAGGAGCCAAAATTCATTTAGGTGGTAGGTTGTATGAGCGAGCAATAAACCTTGAAAGCTGCAGTGGTCTGAATGGAAAAAAAAGGGTCTGGTCCTTAACCTATTTTGGTTCCTGGACGTAGTTTCTACGTCCAGGAACCATGCGCGCTACCGCGCGCCCCCGCAGCCGATCGTGCGCGTGCACGCGCACTCCCGGCCGCGAATTCGGTAGCCAAGGAATCAATGTATCGGGCTATGGAGCCCGATCATTGATTCCTCTCCCCCGCTGAAAAAACGACAGCTTCTCTCGGAAGCTGAGCTTTTTCTGGCCGTCTCCTTCCCGATGCGTCACTCTAAGCGCGTGCTACGCTTAGAGTGACGTCATGTAAACAAACTCATAATAATACTACACCTGAAAAAACAAAACAAAAAGAATTAACACACATATACATTATAAATCTATTGTTTACCTCCCACCCTCCCAAAAGTACCCAAATAAAATGTTTAGTATAAAAAAAAAAAAAACATTACAATTAAAAAAAAAAAACAACTTGTAAATATTTACCTAAGGGTCTAAACTTTTTAAATATCAATGTAAAGATGAAATATTTCTATATTTTTTTTATTTTAAACTTGTAAATAGTGATCGATGCAAAATGGAAAAAATGCACCTTTATTTCCAAATAAAATATTGTCGCCATACATTGTGATAGGGACATAATTTTAATGGTGTAATAACCGGGACATATGGACAAATACAATACGTGAGTTTTAATTATGGAGGCATGTATTATTTTAAAACTATAATGGCTGAAAACTGAGAAATAATGAATTTTTCCATTTTTTTCTTATTCTTCCTGTTAAAATGCATTTACAGTAAAGTGGCTCTTAGCAAAATGTACCCCCCAAAGAAAGCCTAATTGGTGGCGGAAAAAACAAGATATAGATCAGTGCATTGTGATAAGTAGTGATAAAGTTATAGGCTAATGAATGGGAGGTGAACATTTCTCACGTGAAAACGACGGAACCTAAATGAGTTAAAGGGATACTTAAGTCAAATAAAAAAATGAGTTTTACTCACCTGGGGCTTCCCTCAGCCCCCTGCAGCTGTCCGGTGCCCTTGCAGCATCGCTCCGATCCTCCAGTCCCCGCCGCCGGTTTCGGCAACAGCCGCCGACAGGCTGGGAACGCGAGTGACTCTTAGCGTTCCCAGCCACAATAGCACCCTCTATGCTGTTATTGCAGCCTTCTTGCCGCAATAACAGCATAGAGGGCGCTATTGTGGCTGGGAACGCGAAGAATCACTCGCGTTCCCAGCCTGTCGGCGGCTGTCGCCGAAACCGGAAGGAGCCGCCAGCGGAGACAGGAGGATCGGAGCGATGCTGCGAGGGCACCGGACAGCTGCAGGGGGCTGAGGGAAGCCCCAGGTGAGTAAAACTCTTTTTTTTAATTTGACTTAAGTATCCCTTTAAGGGGGTAAAGCCTACGGTCCTTAAGTGGTTAAAGAGTAACTGTCGGGCATAAAATCAAAAATAAATTATTTATTTTTATCTGGTAAACAAGTCATAAGGATGCTAATCAAACAATCCAAAAGTTAAAATCACTATTACTTTTCTTGTTGATAAATTATCATTCCCCAGTTTACCTGACTCTTATTTGGTACACACAAAATTTGGTACACAAAAGAGAAGTTGCAGGGCATGCTGGGTTGTCTTTTTTTGCTTCTCTACTTCCCCTCAAAATTAACTAATGCAGCCTGATTGACTGAAGCCTCTTTCCCTCCTGTCTTCCCCTCCCACACCTCTGTTCCTCTCTGATTGGCCAAAATTTCTCAGGCTGAAACCATGCACTTTCTATAGTGAAGGGCGGGCAAATCAGGCAGAGGAGACTAAGGGAGGATATTACATCATGACTGGCTTCAAAATAGCCACAGTAAATATGGAAACTAGAATAGGATTCTCTACTTTTCCTTTATAAAATACACAGGAATCCTAATGTGGACAGTGCAATACACATGTTATGTAAGTAGAGCAAGTTTTTATCTACTTATATATTTGTTTTTTTTTTTCCTGAGATAGTATGGTTGACAGCTCCTCTTTAAGGGCTATTGCCACTGTCTGGAGAGTCAGTGCCAGGGATGGAGCATTTTGCTGTTAAGTGACATCAAGTAAGCAAACAATAATGATGATTGCAGTCAGATATCTGCAATTTAGATAAGGTGACTTGCCCTCTGGTCTGGAATGATCTGTGTTAGCATGCCTCTATTATGCCTAATCTCAGTCACTTCACTCACAAGTGAAAGCTTTATTTTTTTCACTTCACCATCGCACTTTCTCTTTTCCTCTCCTCTCTCTCCCACCATGTGTTCTATTTACCTCTGTTTTCCCCTATCAGCCTTTTTCTCAATCTTGTTTTCTCTTCCCATTTCTTTTTATGTCTCCCATCCTGTACTCTTTGTCTCTTCCCTTTCCATTCTGTGCTCCCTCTTTTTCTTCCCCCTCCAATCCTGTGCTTGGTCTCTTCCTCTCCCTCCCCTCTCTCATCTTGTGCTCCCCATCTTTTTCTCTCCACCCCCTCTCACCCTGTGTTCCCTGTCTCCCCTGCCCATCCATTGCTTCCTGTCTCTTCCTCTCCCACCCTGTGCTTCCTGTCTTCTTATTCCCTTCTCTCCCTGTCTCTTCTCCCCCTCTCCCTTCCGGAACTCCCTGTTTCTTCCTCTCCCCTTCTCTCCCATTTTGTGCTCCCTGCATTTTCCTCTCCCATCCTGTGATCTCTGTCTTTCCCTCTCCCATCCTGTGCTCCCTGTCTTTCCCTCTCTCATCCTGTGCTCCCTGTCTTTCCCTCTCTCATCCTGTGCTCCCTGTCTTTCCCTCTCTCATCCTGTGCTCCCTGCATTTTCCTCTCCCATCCTGTGCTCTCTGTCTTTCCCTCTCTCATCCTGTGCTCCCTGTCTTTCCCTCTTCCATCCTGTGCTCCCTGTCTTTCCCTCTCTCATCCTGTGCTCCCTGTCTTTCCCTCTCTCATCCTGTGCTCCCTGTCTTTTCCTCTCTCATCCTGTGCTTCCTGTCTTTCCCTCTCCCATCCTGTGCTCCCTGTCTTTCCTTCTCCCATCTTGTGCTCCCTGTCTTTTCCTCTCCCTCCCCTCTCCAATCATGTGCCCCCTGTCTCTTCCTCTCCCCTTCTCTCCCATCCTGTGCTCCTTGTCTTTTCCTCTCTCTCCCCTTTCCAATCCTGTGCTCCTGGTCTCTTCCTCTCCCACATCCTGTGCTCCCTGTCTTTCCCTCCCTCCTCCCATCCTGTGCTCCCTGTTTTTTCCACTCCCCTCTATCCCATCTTGTGCTTTTTCTTTTCCACTACCCTGTCATGGTAGTATAGTATTGTGTGTGTCCACACACAAGTTGGGGTGTGGGTGGGGGGGTTATTGACAATTGGCCTAGGGTCGTAAACATTTGAAATCCAGCCCTGCTCTGTTGACCTCCGCTCTGCTAAAAGGCTGTATAGTAATACTCCTAAAACACAGCCACTGCTTTTCCAAAAGATAATAATATTTAGAGTAATGCAAAATGATAATAGTCATGATTTGCAGGGGCAAGCAGAGGCATTACTTGAATTCCATAAGTTCTGGGGCACCAAATAATGGAAAGGTAGGAGTGGTCACAACATGTTGTTGTTTGGGCCATATAATGGATGCAACTTAAAATACTGTTACTCAAGGTCACATTGTATAGTCACAGCTTTAAAATGCCACAGTCCACTCTATCATATACTGAAATACAGAAAGAAATGCAGAAAGCATGCATAAAAAATAACAATGTGAAGTGTAAGTATAGACCTTCTAGTGTGGACACAAATCATATATATATATATATATATATATATATATATATATATATATATATATATATATATATATATATATGTATATATATATATATATATATATATGTATATATATATATATATATATATATATATGTATATATATATATATATATATATGTATATATATATATATATATATATATGCATATATATATATATATATATATATATATGCATATATATATATATATATATATATGTATATATATATATATATATATATATATATATATATATATATATATATATATATATATATATATATATATAACAGGAAAAAAGGGCACCGGCAGCTAGTGGACAAAAAGGGCGCCGCCATTCACTTACATAATAATTATCGTTTAATGGGCGCCGAACAGGAAAAAAGGGCGCCGGAGATTGTTAACGTCTTACAAAGGGCGCCCGGACATTTAATGTTTTATAACTGTGCTTGTGAATTGTAATGATTTAAGTTTAGAAAATGCGCCCGTAACGAATAACGTTTATAAAAATACTAAACATATTTATCGTATTTGACTAAAACATTATTTAAAATGTTATCCCTTACTGTTTGTAAAACATTATTATTCCCAAAATAAAGCGATCAGTACGTAACATAAATTGCAATATATTTTTTACAGTCACTATTGTAAAACATTATTATCCACACAATAAAATTATTTAAAATGTTATCCCTTAATGTTTGTAAAACATTATTATTCACAAAATAAAGCAATTAGTACGTAGCGTAAATTGCAATATATTTTTTACAGTCACTATTTGTAAAACATTATTATCCACATAATAAAGCGATCAGCAAAGGGGGTGATTAGGGTTAGGCACCACCAGGGGGGTGGTAAGGGTTAGGCACCACCAGGGGGGTGGTTAGGGTTAGGCTCCACCGGGGGGGGGGGTTAGGGTTAGGCACCACCAGGGGGTGGTTAGGGTTAGGCACCACCAGGGGGGTGGTTAGGGTTAGGCATCACCAGAGGGGTGGTTAGGGTTAGGCACCACCAGAGGGGTCTAGGGGTTAGGGATAGGGTTCTGTGTGAGAGTAGGGTTAGGTATAGTTACAGTACAATATACACCACCAGGAGGGTGGTTAGGGTTAGGCACCACCAGAGGGGTCTAGGGGTTAGGGATAGGGTTCTGTGTGAGAGTAGGGTAGGTATAGTTACAGTACAATATACACCACCAGGGGGGTGGTTAGGGGTCTTAGGGTTATTGCGTAGCGTAAATTGCAATATATTTTTTACAGTCACTATTTGTAAAACAGTATTATCAACATAATAAAGTGATCAGTAAGGGGGGTGGTTAGGGTTAGCCACCACCAGGGAGGTGGTTAGGGTTAGGCACCACAAGGCGGGTTGGTTTGGATTATACACCACCAGGGGGGTCTTAAGGTTAGGCACCACCAGGGAGGTCTTAGGGTTAGGCCCCACCAGGGGGTCTTAGGGTTAGGCACCACCAGGGGGGTCTAGGGGTTAGGGATAGGTACAGGGAGGGTTCTGTGTGAGAGTAGAGTTAGGTATAGTTTTAGTTAAATTTTAGTAATACTTACTAATGTTATTACAAACGTAGTTATAATTATTATAGATTTTATTATAAGAAGAAATGATAAATGAAGGTTATTCAACTTATAATTACGTTTTTTAACAAACGTAATTATAAGTTTCACTTTCGAAACAGGGAAGATTAACGTTTTCACAATTGGAGATTTCATACACATTATTTAATGATTTCTAAATTTGTAAAACATTATTTGTAAATGAAATACAACACAATGTTTTTATAAACGGTATTACTGTTTATCGTTTACACCCTGCACCCTTTTTTCCCGACGCCCTTTATTGATGTACGTATATATATATATATATATAATATATATATATATATATATATATATATATATATATATATATATATATATATAAATATATGTATATATATATATATATATATATATATATATATATATATATATATATATATATATATATATATATATATAAACACAGTATATATATCTTTAGGGATGCTCGGTAAATTCTGCGGAATTGTTAATTCCGTTACTCTGGTTGGAATTAGGTCAATTCCGATTCCGGTAGTCGGAACGGAATTACTAAACCTCTCAAACGGATTTCCGCGAAAATTGTATTATTTCCACGGAATTTTCCGGAATAAACCCAAAAGAGATATCTCTCTCTCTCTCTCTCTCTCTCTCTCTCTCTCTCTCGTTTTTCAAAACAGACTACAGTGTGTAGTAGTTTTTCAATAATCATGCAACTTTTTCTATTGAATTGATCATAATGGTACATCAAAGGCCAGCTATAGGATGTAGTGTGGTTGGTGGTCTAGAGCAGCGCTGTCCAACTGGCGGCCCGCGGGCCGCATCCGGCCCGCCAGGCCTCCAGCTGCGGCCCGCTCGTCTCCCTGAGTTGCAGGCATGGCTTCCGCTATAGGCGCCATGCCTGCAATCTCAAAACGCGCACTTTCCTGTGTCCCCGCTGGCCTGCATCAGCGCTGTCCTCTCCCGTGTCCCCGCTGGCGCTGCCTTAGCTCAGACCTCACAGATCGCGGCGACTGAAGAGAGCAGAGTGCGCATGTGTAGTACCCGCATACACGGAGTACTTCACATGCGGACATGACATCATTTGTCACTTCCGCATGTGAAGTTCCTCCGCGCGGGTGCTATGCGCACTCTGCTCTCTTCAGTCGCCGCAATCTGTGAGGTCTGAGCTGAGGCAGCGCCAGCGGGGACACGGGAGAGGACAGCGCTGATGACAGGTAACGGGGACTGGACACCTCGCTATCTAACTTGGGGGGCAGTGGCACATGTCACTATCTAGCTGGGGGGCACCTGTCACTATCTAACTTGGGGGGCACCTGTCTCTAACTTGGGGGGCACATGTCACTATCTAGCTGGGGGGCACCTGTCACTAACTTGGGGGGCACATGTCACTATCTAGCTGGGGGGCACCTGTCTCTAACTTGAGGGGCACATGTCACTATCTAGCTGGGGGGCACCTGTCACTATCTAACTTGGGGGGCACATGTCACTATCTAGCTGGGGGGCACCTGTCACTATCTAACTTGGGGGACACCTGTCTCTATCTAACTTGGGTGGCACCTGTCTCTATCTAACTTGAGGGCACATGTCACTATCTAGCTGGGGGGCACCTGTCACTATCTAACTTGGGGGGCACCTGTCTCGAACTTGGGGGGCACATGTCACTATCTAGCTGGGGGGCACCTGCCACTATCTAACTTGGGGGGCACCTGTCACTATCTAGCTGGGGGGCACCTGTCACTATCTCAGCTGGGGGGACACCTGTCACTATTTAACTGGGGGGCACCTGTCTCTAACTTGGGGGGTACCTGTCACTATCTAACTTGGGGGGCACCTGTCACTATCTAACTGGGGGGCACCTGTCACTACCTCAGCTGGGGGGACACCTGTCACTATCTAACTGGGGGGACACCTGTCACTATCTAACTGGGAGGCACCTGTCACTACCTCAGCTGGGGGGACACCTGTCACTACCTCAGCTGGCCACACCACAGCATCACCGCCAGCCCGGCCACAGCATCACCGCAAGGCCTTTCAGCCCACACATCATCCCCAATCCAGCCAAAAACACTATTCCTAGGCACAGCAGCCAGTAGAGGAGAATTTAAAAGCCAGGTGAGAGGTGTCAACCATATTAAGGGGGCATTCTGCCTATTTATGTGAAATGCTGTCTATTTATGTGCCTCATGATTGCTGAATTTGTCTTCTTGGGTGCCTCATGATTTGTTGGGGGCATCATGATTGCTGAATTTGTCTTGTTGGGGGCCTCAAGATTGCTGAATGTGTCTTGTTGGGAGCCTCATGATTTGTTGGGGGCCTCATGATTGCTAAATTTGTCTTGTTGGGGGCATCATGATTGCTGTTGCCACTTTGCGATAAAGTGAGTTTTGGGTTGCAGTTTGGGCACTCGGCTTCCAAAAGGTTTGCCACCACTGTCCTAATCTAATGTCCCACATTGCTAACTTCATGTAAATTTGTCTCCACTAGTGGTGCTCAAATACCCCTTTTTAAAATTCGAGTTTGGTCGAATTCGAATAGTAAATTATTCGAGGTCAGTCGAATATTCGAGTCGAATAAATTTTACTATTCGATTCGACCTCGGACTTCGAGCTCACTATTCGAGTCGGTATTCGAGCTCATTATTCGAGCTGACTATTCGAATTGGCCTTAAATAGCTTCCAACACTTGTTTTGAGGGTGAATGATGCAAGAAACATCTTTTTTTCCAAGTAACAACAGCAAGTGATTATGTGGGGATGTTTCTTTAAAAAAAAAAAAGGTGAAAAGAGAAGTTGTGTCCAGAATTTTGTTCAGTACTGTATATACTTCTTCTTCTTCTTCTTTATCTTCTATATCTTCTTCTTCTTCTTCTATATCTTCTTCTTCTATATCTTCTTCTCCTATATCTTCTTCTATATCTTCTTCTTCTTCTTTTATATTGTCTTCTTCTTCTTCTTCATCTTCTTCATCATCATCTTCTTCTTCTTCATCTTCTTCTTCATCTTCTTCATCTTCTTCATCTTCTTCTTCTTCTTCATCATCTTCTTCATCTTCTTCTTCTTCTTCTTCTTCTTCTTCTTCTTCTTCTTCTTCTTCTTCTTCTTCTTCTTCATCTTCGTCATCTTCTTCTATATCGTCTTCTTCTTCACTTATTTCTCTTTCCATTTTTTTTTTTAAAGAAATGCAGCTATTTTTGAGCGTAACAAATAGCTGGTGGCGCACGCATGTTGGAAGCGCCATTGTATGTGCTCCCTGGCAGTGGAAACACACAGACAGCAGGAGGTAAATTCAGCAGCAGGAGGAGGAGGATGAGTGTGTGGCAGCAGGCAGTCAATGAGGCAGGCAGCGTGACATAATAGCCCTGGTACCTAGCGGTGATACCAGGGCTGTAAATAAACACAACAGGAGGTCCCAGACAGCGGTCGTGCAGCCCACATCGTGTCCAATACACAACTGGGACAACACAGTTTTCAACCCGGGCACCTCAGAAAAATTAAACCTTTTTTTTTTTTAATGGTTTTGTAGTTTTGGTTTTACAACCAATTACACAGATATATCTATTTTTTGACGTAATAGCTGGTGGCAGAGTGGCAGCAGAAGGTAAATCTGTGTACCCTGGCGTTGGGAAACACAGACAGACAGCAGCAGCAGGAGGAATGGAGGAGTAATTATGTGAGCAGCTATTGTTTGACGTAATAGCTGGTGGCAGACTGGCAGCAGAAGGTAATTCTGTGTACCCTGGCAGTGGGAAACACAGACAGACAGCAGCAGCAGGAGGAGGAATGGAGGAGCAGTGTGAGTGTGGCAGCAGGTAGGCAGCGTGACATAATAGCCCTGGTACCTAGCGGTGATACCAGGGCTGTAGATAAACACAACAGGAGGTCCCAGACAGCGGTCGTGCAGCCCACATCGTGTCCAAAACACAACTGGGACAACACAGTTTTCAACCCGGGCACCTCAGAAAAATTAAACCTTTTTTTGTAATGGTTTTGTAGTTTTGGTTTTACAACCAATTACACAGATATAGCTATTTTTTGACGTAATAGCTGGTGGCAGAGTGGCAGCAGAAGGTAAATCTGTGTACCCTGGCAGTGGGAAACACAGTCAGACAGCAGCAGCAGGAGGAATGGAGGAGTAATTATGTGTGCAGCTATTGTTTGACGTAATAGCTGGTGGCAGACTGGCAGCAGAAGGTAATTCTGTGTACCCTGGCAGTGGGAAACACAGACAGACAGCAGCAGCAGGAGGAGGAATGGAGGAGGAGTAGTGTGAGTGTGGCAGCAGGTAGGCAGCGTGACATAATAGCCCTGGTACCTAGCGGTGATACCAGGGCTGTAAATAAACACAACGGGAGGTCCCAGACAGCGGTCGTGCAGCCCACGTCGTGTCCAATACACAACTGGGACAACACAGTTTTCAACCCGGGCACCTCAGAAAAAATTAAACCTTTTTTTTTGTAATGGTTTTTTTGTTTTGTTTTTAACACAAATTACACAGATATATAGCTATTGTTTGACGTAATAGCTGGTGGCAGAGTGGCAGCAGAAGGTAATTCTGTGTACCCTGGCAGTGGGAAACACAGACAGACAGCAGCAGCAGCAGGAGGAATGGAGGAGTAATGTGAGCAGCTATTGTTTGACGTAATAGCTGGTGGCAGCAGAAGGTAAATCTGTGTACCCTGGCAGTGGGAAACACAGACAGACAGCAGCAGCAGGAGGAATGGAGGAGTAGTGTGAGTGTGGCAGCAGGCAGGCAGCGAGACATAATAGCCCTGGTACCTAGCGGTGATACCAGGGCGTAAATAAACACAACAGGAGGTCCCAGACAGCGGTCGTGCAGCCCACGTCGTGTCCAATACACAACTGGGACAACACAGTTTTCAACCCGGGCACCTCAGAAAAAATTAAACCTTTTTTTTTGTAATGGTTTTTTTGTTTTGTTTTTAACACAAATTACACAGATATATAGCTATTGTTTGACGTACTAGCTGGTGGCAGAGTGGCAGCAGAAGGTAATTCTGTGTACCCTGGCAGTGGGAAACACAGACAGACAGCAGCAGCAGGAGGAGGAATGGAGGAGCAGTGTGAGTGTGGCAGCAGGTAGGCAGCGTGACATAATAGCCCTGGTACCTAGCGGTGATACCAGGGCTGTAAATAAACACAACAGGAGGTCCCAGACAGCGGTCGTGCAGCCCACATCGTGTCCAATACACAACTGGGACAACACAGTTTTCAACCCGGGCACCTCAGAAAAATTAAACCTTTTTTTTTTTTAATGTTTTTTTGGTTTTGGTTTTACAACCAATATAGCTATTGTTTGACGTAATAGCTGGTGGCAGAGTGACAGCAGAATTTAATTCTGTGTACCCTGGCAGTGGGAAACACAGACAGACAGCAGAAGGGCAGTACACAGCAGCCCACTGTAGGTGTAAAATGTGTGGCTGCAGGCGACGTAATAGTCAAAGTGAACCAGGCTGGCTTAGTGAGCAGGAGCCAGGAGGTGGTAAAGGGTGGTAAGGCACATTAACGATGGTTCTAAGTTCCGGCAGCCAGTTCATGTCCCCCTCTCGCCGACAACAGGGGCCAGGAACTCGCCTTCCACCCACGCCTGGTTCATCTTGAGAAACGTCAGTCTGTCCACAGACTTGTGAGACAGACGTGAGCGTTTCTCGGTGACCACGCCACCAGCTGCACTGAAGCAGCGCTCGGACAGCACGCTGGAAGGGGGGCAGGACAGCACTTCCAGGGCGTACTGCGCCAGCTCGCTCCAGAACTCCAGGCGCTTGACCCAATACTCCATGGGATCAACAGGGGCATCGCTGTCAAGCCCGCTGTAGGACCCCATGTAGTCAGCCACCATGCGGGTCAGGCGCTGGCTGTGACCGGAGGAGGATGCTGCTGCATCATGCACCTCCTCTCTAGTCACTGCTGCCGGAGCCTCTACAGTCCTGTAGAGCTCGTGGCTGAGAGACAGCAGGTCTGTGGGGCGCTTGCTGCTGATGGATGCAGGCACCTGCTGCTGCCTCTGTGCTGGCTGCTGGACAGTGGGGGTGGAAGGCTGGGGGAAGGCTTCCTCCAAGCGCTCAACAAGGGCCTGCTGCAAGCTCCTTATTTGTTGCGCTGGGTCTCCTCCTGCAGGCGGCAGGAACTGGCTCAACTTCCCCTTGAGGCGTGGGTCCAACATCATGCTGATCCAGATGTCCTCCCTCTGCTTCATCTGGATCACCCTGGGGTCCTTGCGCAGGCACGCCAGCATGTGCGCTGCCATTGGGAAGAGGCGGGCCACGTGTGCTGGCACATCGATGGCAGTGCTGTCCTCATCCTCCTCCTCTGCCTCGTCAGCCTCATCCTCTCTCCACCCCCGCACCAACTCAGCTGCACTGTGCTGCTCCCCCTCATCAGCAGCAAGGTCAGGGACCTCCACCAAGTCCTCCTCCTCCTCCCCCTCAGAGGTGGACTGTGCAGCTGCTTGCCGCTCCTGCTGGTCCAAGGCTGCCGCTCCCTGTTCCAGCAAAGCATCGAGGGCCCTGTTCAGCAGACAAACCAGGGGCACCCACTCGCAGACCATAGCATGGTCCCTGCTCACCATGTTGGTGGCCTGCAGAAAGGGAGCCAGCACTAAGCACACCTGCTGCATGTGCCTCCAGTCATCATCGGGGACGATGGACGGGATGTTGCTGGTCTTGTCCCTTCTCTGAGCGGCGGAAACAGTGGCCAGGGCAAGGTACTGGTTGACAGCGTGCCTCTGTTCAACCAGACGCTCCAACATCGCCAGGGTGGAGTTCCAGCAAGTCGGAAACGTCAAGGATCAGCCGATGGCGTGGCAGATCCAGCTCCTTTTGCACGTCTTCCAGGCTCGCACAGGCTGCAGCCGAGCGCCGGAAGTGACGCACAACGTTCCTTGCCGTTTCCAGCAGTTCGCCCATCCCCTGGTAGGTGCGCAGGAACTTCTGCACCACCAGGTTCAGCACGTGGGCAAGACAGGGGATGTGGGTCAGGTTTCCCCTGTCAATTGCAGCAACCAGATTGGCCCCATTGTCGGCCACCACCTCTCCGACTCTGAGGCCTCTGGGGGTCAGCCAAATCCTCTCCTGCTCCTGGAGTTTGGCCAACACATGGGCTGCCGTCAGCTTGGTCTTGCCAAGGCTGACCAAGTGCAGCAGCGCTTGGCAGTGGCGGGCCTTCACGCTGCTGCTGAGGCGGGGGGTTTGGCCAGGTGTGCCGGAGGATGGCAGAGGATCGGAGGAACCTGCTGCAGTTCCCCTGACCCTGCGGGGTGGCACCACCCACTGTGTTGCTGCTGCTGCTGCTGTGCCCGCTGCTGCTCTCCCATCCTCACCCCCTTCCACCAAGCTGACCCAGTGGACAGTGAAGGACAGGTAGCGGCCTGTCCCAAAGCGGCTGCTCCAGGAGTCCATGGTGACGTGGACCCTTTCACCAACCGCGTGCTCCAGCCCTCGCTCCACATTGGCCATCACAAAGCGGTGCAGTGCAGGAATGGCCTTGCGGGAGAAAAAGTGTCTGCTGGGGAGCTGCCAGTCTGGGGCTGCACAAGCAAGCAGCGCCCGCATGTCGCTCCCCTCCTGCACGAGCGTGTACGGCAGGAGTTGGGAGCACATGGCCCGTGCCAGCAAGCCGTTCAGCTGCCGCACGCGACGGCTGCTGGGAGGCAGAGCCCTAACCACCCCCTGGAAGGACTCGCTCAAAAGGCTCTGGCGTGGCCTTTTGCTGGCACGGGAATCAGCAGACACAGCAGAGGAGGCCACTGAGGACTGGCTGCCAGAACAGGCCTCAGTGTCGGCGGCAGGAGTTGCAGAGGGGGGAGGAGCAGTGCGTTTCCGCACTCCTGCTGGTGCTGCTGGAGGAGCAGGAGGGCGGGTGGCTGCTGTTGCTGCTGCTGCTGCTGCTGAAGGCTGTGCAGTGATGGGTGTGGTGCCACTGTCAGCACCAGATGCCTTCAGCCTCTGGAACTCCTCATGCTGGTGGAAATGTTTTGCAGCAAGGTGGTTGATGAGCGAGCTGGTGCTGAACTTTAAGGGGTCTGCACCTCTGCTCAACTTCCGCTGACAGTGGTTGCAAGTGGCGTACTTGCTGTACACAGTGGGCATGGTGAAAAATCGCCAGATTGGTGACAAAAACATCCCCCTACGGCATGGAAGCGCTGCTGCCTGTCTCCCTGTGGTGGTTGGGGGGGGGGGGGCTTGGGTGCGGCTGGTGGTGGTACTGGCAGATGCTGCTGCTGCTGCTGCTGAGCCTGAGACACCAGCAGGGGACCTGCCTACTGCTGCCAATGCTTGCAATGATGCGCCTCCTTGCAAGGCCCACAAGCGCATCCTCCTCCTCCTCCGAGCTGCTGAGGACGACATCCCCTGGAGGTGGTGGCACCCAGTCTCTGTCTGTCACCGGGTCATCACCATCATCCTCCCCCTCCTGAAACATGTCCTGCTGGGATGATGACGCCCCAAACTCCTCTCCTGATGCATGGATGGGCTGCTTGACTGTCGCCACAGTCTTGCTGTCCAATCCCTCATCCCCCAAAGTGCCCATCAGCATCTCCTCCTCAAAATCGCCAACAACAGCAGACAATACCCTGATGGTGCCTGGGGTAAAAATACTGCTGAGTGACAGGTCGCCAACTTGTGACGGTGAACTGGCCTCCTCCTCCCCCCCAGGCCCTGCTGGGCGGCTGCTGCGAACAGGGGTGGTGGTGGTGGTGGTGGTGGTGAGGGTGGAGGCCTCGGATGCAGAGCTGATGGCGGGCTGCTCATCCTCCGTCATCAGTTGCACCACAGTGTCTGCATCCTTTTCCTCAATGGGACGTTTCCGACCCGGCTGGAGGAAAATCGGAGCAGGTGCTACACGCTGCTGCTGCTGCTGTGTCTCTGCAGCGTGAGTTGCAGATGCTCCTGCTGGGCGGCGCCCAAGGCGTCCACGGCCAGTGGCTATGGGAGGAATGTTAGCCACTGACGCTGCTGCTGCGGAACTGTGCATGGTGGCGCGGCCGCGGCCTGCCGCAATGCTGCTCCCTCTCCTCCTGATTCCCTTGCTGCCCTTCCCCTTGCCCAAACCGCGCTGGCTGCCACTTCCAGACATCTTCGATGTTTTGGGCGTATAGACAAAAGTTTTTTAAAAGGGCGGGTGAAAAGTGGGGTACTTTAATGGAGTGGGTTGGTGGGTGAGGTGACTGAGTGAGTGTCCCTAGTACAGTAAGTAAGTAGTAACAGTCAGGAAGTACAACTAGCAGTTACAATAATCAGTAGTAATCACAAGTAAATTTAGTGTGTGTACACTACAGACAGTGAGTGCACGCACGCGCAAACACGCGCAGGAGCTAGCCTATGAACAGTGACTGAGTGAGTGTCCCTAGTACAGTAAGTAAGTAGTAACAGTCAGTAAGTACAACTAACTAATTACAATAATCAATCAGTAATCAGAAGGAAATAGAGTGTGTGTAGTGTGTACACAGACAGTGAGTGCACACACGCAGGAGCTAGTAGCCTATGAACAGTGACTGAGTGTCCTAGACTCCTAGTACAGTAAGAGTAAGTAGTAACAGTAAGTACAACTAACTAATTACAATAATCAATCAGTAATCAAAAGGAAATAGAGTGTGTGTTGTGTGTACACAGACAGTGAGTGCACACACGCAGGAGCTAGTAGCCTATGAACAGTGACTGAGTGTCCTAGACTCCTAGTACAGTAAGAGAGTAAGTAGTAACAGTAAGTACAACTAACTAATTACAATAATCAATCAGTAATCAGAAGGAAATAGAGTGTGTGTAGTGTGTACACAGACAGTGAGTGCACACACGCAGGAGCTAGTAGCCTATGAACAGTGACTGAGTGTCCTAGACTCCTAGTACAGTAAGAGTAAGTAGTAACAGTAAGTACAACTAACTAATTACAATAATCAATCAGTAATCAAAAGGAAATAGAGTGTGTGTTGTGTGTACACAGACAGTGAGTGCACACACGCAGGAGCTAGTAGCCTATGAACAGTGACTGAGTGTCCTAGAGACTCCTAGTACAGTAAGAGTAAGTAGTAACAGTAAGTACAACTAACTAATTACAATAATCAATCAGTAATCAAAAGGAAATAGAGTGTGTGTTGTGTGTACACAGACAGTGAGTGCACACACGCAGGAGCTAGTAGCCTATGAACAGTGACTGAGTGTCCTAGACTCCAAGTACAGTACGAGTAAGTAGTAACAGTAAGTACAACTAATTACAATAATCAATCAGTAATCAGAAGGAAATAGAGTGTGTGTGTACAGTACACAGACAGTGAGTGCACACACGCAGGAACTAGTAGCCTTAGCCTATGAACAGTGACAGTGAGTGTCCTAGTACAGTATAACTACAATACTAAATACAGAATCAATCAGTAGTAAAGGACAGCAGAAATACTGGTATAGATGAGAGAAATATACTAACAGAGGACAGGAGAGAACAGCTGCCCACACAGGCAGGCCCTGAGGCCTAAAGCTGTGTAAGCTTGCCTGCAGCAGCTGTCTCTGTCTATGTAACACAAAAGCTACTAACTAAAATACAATGTCTATCTAACTAACAACAATATAGGTGTATATAGGAGGTGTATGTGAGCAAAAACGCTAGGTAAATGACCACAATAGAGCTCTTGCTAAGCCAAAGCACAAAGGAGCAACTCTCTCTCTGTACAAGTCTCAGGCAAGCACGGAGAAACCTAACATGGCGGCCGCTATTTATAGGGTAGGGGCTGGCCAGGGTCCCCCTCTGTGATTGGCTGCCGTCAGAGGGCCTGGGAGCCCTCTGATTGGCTCTAAGGACATCAATCTGGGCTATGACGCTATTCGAGCTCGGTACCGAGCTCGAATAGCGCCGTTTGCTCGAATAGCTCGAATAGTGAATGGGCTATTCGAGTGTACTCGAATAGCCCATTCGAATAGCTACAGCTATTCGGAGCTCGAATACCGAGCTCGAATAGCTGAAAAAGAGCTTGAATATTCGAGCTACTCGAATATTCGAGCTCTGCTGAGCACCACTGGTCTCCACCCATGGCCACACCCACATTTTGGTCCATGGCCACACCCATTTTTCGGCGCGTACGCGCGCCGCTCTACGCAGAACGGTACCCTTGTTTTTCAGCACGCGCAACTTCAATGACCTCTTGAATTGCATTTTGGGGGGATCTGCTGCCAATTGCATTGCATTTTGTGGAAAGTGCTGCCAATCTAATTGTCCTTTAATTGCATTTTTTTTACTGGGGGGGGGGGGGGCTGCGGCTCCAGCAAGAACCTTCGGCCCTCCACCATGGGGTCAGAAAAAAAAATGGCCCTCCATGCCCATGAAGTTGGACAGCACTGGTCTAGAGGGTAAGACAGATACCTGCTACACACTGAGATCTGGGTTCAAATCCTGACTAAGGTACGTAAGCTGGCTTTTAAAAAAGTACAAATCCTTAATCATGCTACTTTTTCTATTGAATTGATCATAATGGTACATTAAAGGCCAGCTTTAGCATGTAGTGTGGTTGATGGTCTAGAGGGTAAGACAGATATCTACTACACACTGAGACCTGGGTTCAAATCCTGGCAAAGGTATACAAGCTGTTTTGAAAAACTGCAATTACCTACATGATGATGGATGGATGGATGGAGGAGGAGGAGGAGGAGGAGGGAAAGAGAGAGAGAGAGAGAGAATCCCTATATATCATGGTAACACAATGGTTAGCACTCTTGCCTTGCAGCACTGGGTCCCTGTTTCGAATCCCAGCCGGGGCACTATCTGCATGGAGTTTGTATGTTCTCCCTGTGTCTGTGTGGGTTTCCTTTCCCCTGGGCACTCCGGTTTCCTCCAACATCCCAAAAACATACAGATAAGTTAATTGGCTTCCCCCCAAATTGGCCCTAGACTACAATACATACACTACACCATACATACATAGACATATGACTATGATAGAGATTAGATTGTGAGTCCCTCTGAGGGATAGTTAAGTGACAGGACAATATACCCTGTACAGCACTGCGGAAGATGTTGGCGCTATATTAATACTAAATTATAAATATTTTAAAAGCCACAATGAACACTATATACTGTATCTTTACTTGTATTGTGTTTTTTGTTATAGTGGTTTGGCCTTTCTGCTTCTGGAACATTCCACTCATAATTCACTTGAATGTGCAATGATTATGTTATTTACCATTGCTTGTAAATTACTTGTATGAAGCGCTACAACTGAAAAGTAATTCACACGCTCTATTGCTCAGAAGACAGTGCGGGAGTTTTTGTTGCCATACATTATAATATTCAAAAGTTGAGTGAACTACCATTTTCCTACATCAGTTAAGTTGTTTTTAATCTGAATTATATTTCTAAACAGCAATTCAACAGTGCTACCTACAAATACAATGCCCTATTTAAAACACACTATTGCGCTTATGTCTTCTTTGTATGTTACAGTCTAAGCACTGGGTTTGCTATGTGTCCATTATATGCTGCTATGTGCATTCTATTTTTCTGCACATAAGAAGAAAAACCTTGAAACTCCAGATTTCTTTCTTTTCAGATACCACTTATTTTGTTACTTCAAAGCCATTCTAAGCCACGCATATATATACAAAGACATAACACAACTTCCACCTCTACACAGACATCCTTTCTTGGAAGAAAAAAGAAAAGAAAATGTTGAGTTAAGTAGATCTCCAAAGAAGAAGAAGAGGAAAAAAAAAGAAAACAGGTGATTCTTGGTTGCAAAAGAAAAGCTTAGAAGGAGCATTGGTCCTTTTGTGAAGGATTTTACCGAGCTGCAAACCTTGTGCAGGCACCGGAATCAGGAGAAGTTAAGCGGAAGGAATGCTGAAAGGGTGGCAGCAAGATGTGGGAGAATTTTATTATCATTGAAAGTCACTGAAACAAAAGAGTCTCAAGGAAAAGGGCAGCCCAGGCTGTGATTCACACATTGTCAAGTCAATCTTCCTTAAAGGGCTGACCCGGGCTTTCAGCTTACGGTTCTTTACTCGGGTCTATTTTCTGCATCTCACAAAGCGGAGCACGAAAATAAAAAAACATAAAGAAAAAAATAAATCTATTTTTTCACTCTATTTAAACTTTAAAATCGATAGGCGCAAGAAAACAGCAGCTTGCGGGGCCGGAGTCAGATGCATTTAGCCATACAAAGAAGCAGGCGTTGTAGAAGTAAGTGGGAGGATACATTAGCAATGTTCACTGAAAATTTCCAGTGTCAGAAAGAACATTTCCAAGCTAGATAAAGTACTATACCTCTTTTATAAGACTTAAGCACACAAAACAAGACATAAAAGCTTTGTCAGGGTCAGTTATTTTATACACTGTTATTATTATGATTATTATTATGCATTGTGGGGTGATGTATAAAACCTGTTCTGCTGTATTATAGTCATGAACTTATTGTTAATAAATGCAAGGCTAAGAAAGTCTCTCGAGTCACGTGGATTTAGAAATGGGCATTCTAATAGGAAGCTATAAAGCTGGACTTTAATGAAGGTTACCAGACCACTAGAATAGAAAAAAATCTAAAACTCAAAATACATGTAAACACATACAAATACGAAGTAATTTCTTTTCCAGAGTAAAATGAGCCTAAAATTACTTTTTCCTATATTCCTGTCCCTTACAGTAGGTAGTAGAAGTCTGTCAGAACCAACAGGTTTTTGGCTGGTCCATCTCTTCATGGAGGATTGGGCGTAGCGATGGGCGGACCCAGGAGGTCGAGGGCTGGGCAGCCATGTGGGGCAGGATAGGTGGGAAGGTCCCGCTTGCACATCCTATCAGATCAGCCAAACGTAAGTTCCCCATCAGGTCCGGTAGACTAGGACCATTATGATTGGGCAATAGTGATTTAAACTGATTGGCTGTTGTTAACCATGTTAAGTATAAATACCAGTGTGTTTCATATATTGTTGTGACTTCCAACTCAGCTTGATAAAGAGGCGTGCAGCCTTGAAACGTTGCTTATATCATTGGAATGCAATAAAAGAGCAGAAGAAACTGATAGACGGTGCCGGCTTCATCTTTTCTGTTGGCTGAATGATCCGGAGTGCTGCTGGATCGCTGGCTGGGCACGTCAAACCTTGAGGTCGTTATTGGAGAGTGCGGTCACATTACTGTTTACCTTCATGGAGGATTCTTAGCATGTTTATTCTTTATAAAGATACTCCCTGAAAAGGATTTATACAAAGAAGGGGGTCAGCCTCCCTGCTCGCTGTACATTTTTTTTGGCAGTTGGATGGAGCAACCGCCATTTGCTAAGTGCTTTGGAAATAAAGAAAACCCTAAAAACTCCCCATGAGGAGATGGACTAGTCCAAAACCTGTTGGTTCTGTCAGATTTCTACTACCTACTATGAGTGACAGCAACAAAGAAGAAAGGTCATTTATGCCTCATTTTACTCTGGAAGAAATGTACATCTTATGTGTTTACATGAATTTCAAATTTTTACGATTTTCACGGTAATGGTCCTTTAAATAAAAATCTACACCACAGCTGATGTGATCAATTGTACTATCTAAATTTCAAATAGATAGATAGATCCCAAAAAGACACTCTCTTTTTTTAGATTTGCAGTAGAGGGTTGCATTTGATGCACATCTTCTCCTGATAAAGTAGTTACATAATATCTGCACATTAGTAGTAAAAAGAAATGTAAAAAAACGTGTTTTCCCCGCACAGATGACTCACACAGAGGGCTCTCCGCGCAGATGACTCACACAGACGACCCACACATTCCCGTGCACATGCATTCCCGTGCACGTGAAAATAGTGAAAAAAAACCACCAAAGAAAAAATACACCTTTATTTCCAAATAATATCTTGTCACCATACTTTGTACTAGGGACATAATTAAAATCTTGTGATAACCAGGACAAATAGGCAGATAAAATGTGTGGGTTTTATGTACAGTAGCAGTGTTTATATTAAAACCATAGGGAATGAAATTGGAGAAATAGTGTACTTTTTCATTTTTCCCCTGTATTTCCCTTTAAGATGCATAGAAAATAAAGTAATTACTGAAAACAAATATCAACCCCAAAAAGCCCAATTGGTGGTAAAAAAAACAAGATATAGAACATTTCATTGTGATTACCGCCGAAGCACCCGCTTTCCCCCCAGAAACCAGGAAAAAGTGATTGACTTGCGTATAAGCCCGCTCCCCAATATAGCCCCCTCCACAGTAACTTGATGTGCCCCCAGTGCAAGTCATCCCACCTCCCCATAGCCAGATGTCCCGTAAGGATGGTACAGCTGTGTCTTAAGACACCATAGATATGAGAGACAGCGATTGCCACACTGGAAGAATCTCCAATCACTGCACTGCTGACAGGTTGCATGCACACTCTGATTCACAAGCCAGGGGACACAGGTAGTCTTGAGCAGCGCACTCTGCACACCATGTTGCAGGGGATGCTGGGCACAGACCCAGCCGGGAGCCAGCTGGCAAAAGCAGGATCACTAGAGAACAATTCTTACGTTCCTCTGCCATTAACAAAATCTGCTCCACCATCCATTCTGCTCCACGGACTCACATATAAGCCGAGGGGGCAACTTTTCAGCAGATTTTTTTGTGCTGAAAAATTAGGCTTATACGCGAGAATATACAGTAGTAGTGATTAAGCTATTGGCAAATGAAAGGGATGAGCACGGAAAGGTAAAAATCGCTCTAAGTCCGTTAACGTAAAAACGCCATGGGGTGAAGTGGTTAAAGTAAACCTGTAAGTATACTTGTGCAAACCTTGGGAGGAGGAAGCCTCTGGATTTGCAAAAAGGCAATCCTTGTCTTCCTCCACTAAGCCATTCGAGCAAGGAGCCCAAAAGAATGGCCGGACTGCACCTGCACAGTATAAGATGCACTTGGGCTCCTGCCGAGCCCAATTGGGTTTGGGCTATTGCGCAGGCACAGACAGCTTGGGCATGCGCAGTAGCACAGACCTGTTCAGGGTTGCTTTTTTTCACTGGAGCCTGAGTGAGTCCGTGCTAGCATGCATGTGTATTGTCAAGTGTCAGCAAGTGGCTTTTTGGGGAGTCGCACTGCTGGAATGGGCCAGTGGATGGGAGTGGGGAAACCTCTGGATCAGCCTCTCCAGGATCCAGAGGCTTCCCCCTCCTGATTTAAGTACCACAGGGACATTTCTCCCCCCCCCCCTACATGTACACTTGAATTAGCACTTATTGCTGGTTAAGGTCTATTGGAACATAAAATGTAGTGCAAACATAGGGTGAAGATTGAACCACTTACAGATCTGCTCCCAACAACTATATAATAGAATCTCCCCATACAATCTTTATTCTTGGGGACTGGAGTCCTTTCTTCATTATATCAAAATAATTGTGGCGATCTTGGGAGAGTATCATTAACCACATTTTGCCCCCACCAACCAAAATTGAAAATTCGATAGGTATCAACCTGCACTTTCTCAAGATAACTTGCACCTGCCAAACGTGGGTGACTTAATGGGTTCTCATTAGCCAATAACTAATTTTGTTTTATTTAAGTGTACTTGAGGCCAAATACAGTATACAGAGCCTGTAATGACAGGCATTGTCTGAATTATAGAGGAAGGGGTGGGGGGTTAAATGCTCACCTGTTCTGACATCTTCCCTCCAGGCAAGTGATCCCTCTGCCGCCCCTCCGAGTTGGACCCTGGCAATGATGTTTTGAGTCAAAACCCTTTGTCAAGTCTTACAATCCAAATTCATTGGCATTCTCTAAATAAATAGGTGGTTTTCTACCTTTTTCTAAAGATAACAACAGTTATACTCACTGTAGTGAATCACTGACCCTGACAGTCAGGGTCTGCACCTCCATAAGGGCAAAGTGAACAAATGCTAAGGGTCTCAGAGCCAGCTTCTATGCCCCCAGGTCTCCCCCTAAGGTAATAGTGGTCCCCCAGATCCTTGTTTAGCTGCAGAGTATGCACAGTAGAGTGAATTCAAGTGTCTGTGTTCTTCTATTCAAATCCCCTTAGCATCTTTATCACTGTGACCTGGTGGTGGTGGCATGTTACATGAGTATGTACATGCTGCTGGGTCAGAGACACTGAAACGTTGTGGAGATGGAGATGGAAGGACACAGACAAAAAGAGGAAGTGTGCTGCCCGGTTAGGTAAGTTCTCTCCACTATGAGTACTCTGCATCTAAATGGCGCCCCAAGGACCCCTATCAGAGCTGGGCCGACACAGAGGCTCAAGAGGCTGGAGCCTTGGGGCGGAGCTCACTGCAGTGTGGGAGGGGCGCCAGGAGCAGGGCTGTGTTGTTGTGGCTGGCTGGCTGGCCGTGCACCACCCCTGCTGTGTTTACCTTGCACAGTGCTGGCAGGTGTCTGGTGAGAGGGCAGGAGAGCTGGGGCGGGTGTCGCACACTGGCAGCAGCTGTTGTCCCTGTAATCAATCAGCTTTCTGCTGTGTGCTGCTGTCCCCAGTCTCTCCTGCGTGCATTGCACAGAGCAGAGCGCCCTCCCCTTCTCTCCTCTGTGTGACACTGAGGGGCAGGGCTGAGCACTAGAGACGAGAGGACCTGGACCTGGGAAGTTTAAGAAGGAGGCAGACGGACTCCACAGGACAGGTAGCTGTGCAGAGAAAGGGGGGTGAGGAAGGGAGAGAAGTCATAGCAGATCATGCAGACATTCTGCTCAGTTCAGCACACACTGCAGCTGGATCACTTTCCCCAATACTGCTGCTACATGTGCTACAGATACACTCACCCCCTCTGGAGTCAGTGTCCAGCTGGGATCCCCCTCTCTTTCTCCCCCCCCCCCTCTCTCTTTCTCTCTTGCTGCTGCATGATTATGTGGGGATTGTTAGGTAGATAACAGGAGCAACTGCTGCAGCATTTTAATAGGCCAGAGCTGGGCTTCCTGGGTGAAAGGAGAGCACAGGGGGGAGTAACTGAGCTGTGTGTCAGTCAGGTCTGTGATTGATGCTGGCTTCTGTTACCAATACCCCTGCCTCTCTCCCATTCCCTATCGCTCTCCATTCCTTTCCTCCCTTCTCATGCTATATCTCCCCTAAATCCCCCCCCCTATTTCTTAACCACTTGAGGACCCACCCTTTACCCCCCCTTAAGGACCAGCGCTGTTTTAGCTGATCTGTGCTGGGTAGGCTCTGCAGCCCCCAGCACAGATCAGGGTGCAGGCAGAGCGACCAGATCGCCCCCCTTTTTTCCCCACTAGGGGGATGATGTGCTGGGGGGGTCTGATCGCTCCTGCCTGCCGGGTGTTGCGGGGGGGGGGGGGGCACCTCAAAGCCCCCCTCCGCGGCAAAATCCTCCCCCTCCCTCTCCTACCTGGCCCCCCCTGGTGAACCGGGCTGCACAGGACGCTATCCGTCCTGTGCAGCCAGTGACAGTCTGTCCCCTGTCACATGGCGGCGATCCCCGGCCGCTGATTGGCCGGGGATCGCCGATCTGCCTTACGGCACTGCTGCGCAGCAGCGCCGTACAATGTAAACTAAGCGGATTATTTCCGCTTGTGTTTACATTTAGCCTGCGAGCCGCCATCGGCGGCCCGCAGGCTATTCACGGAGCCCCCCGCCGTGAATTGACAGGAAGCAGCCGCTCGCGCGAGCGACTGCTTCCTGATTAATCAGCCTGCAGCTGGCGACGCAATACTGCATCGCTGGTCCTGCAGCTGCCACTTTGCCGACACACGGTATAAGCGTGCGGTCGGCAAGTGGTTAAGGTGCGTACACATGCACTACCAGCGGCAACGAAGGGTCCGCCGGACCCTCCCGCTGGGAGGTCTTTAGCCGACAGTAATGCGTGTGTATGCGCTGTCGGCGGACTGATAAGGCTGTTTCTGAACGATCCGCTCAGCGGCTAAAAGTCCACCCAGCAGAAGGGTCTGGCGGACCTGTTGTTGCCTCTGGTAGTGCGAGTGTACGCACCTGAAATGTTCTACCCCTCTCTGCCTCTCTCTAGCTTTCCTTCCCTCAAATATCTCCCTCTACAAAAGCATCCCATCAATGTTTCTCTTTTAAAGTGGACCTGAACTCTTACACAGGACAAAAGGAAAACATAGAAAAATGCACCCAGTATGTTTTTAGAGAGCTTAGCCTGTCTAATTTCACATCATCTGTGTCTAATCTCAAGTTGTAATTTGATCTCCCCCATGTACCACCCGATTGCCACCACAGTTAAGGCATATAAGCTCATTTGAAAACCACAGGATTTTAGCAATATGTCTTCTTTCATGAAAGCAGGAAGTAGAAACAGTGCAGCTTTATTGCAGGATATTTTTTTCCTTAAATGTTCTTATGATGTTGCCTATCCTTTAGAGCAGAGAGGACAGTCCAGGTCCGCTTTAAAGTGACCATTACCGATACAATTCTCCGGACAATCAATCATCCTGGACCACTAACGAAAGCTTACCGGTATATCCAACTCGATCAAATTGATGGAATCAATCCGAAAAACGTATTAATTCCATTAATCTCAGCAAATTGAATACCAACTTTCCTTCCATTAGTGGGCCAAAAAGATTATTTCTGATCAATGTTATTATCAAATCAGATTTTCAATCGTCTGGAGAATTGTATAATTAATGACCACTTTTATATAGTGCTGATGCCCTCCATAGCATGTTACAGAGTACAGAGCAATATTGCTGATTATCCTCAAATATTAAAATGTAATCTTACCATAGTCATAGTGTAATTTCTCTACCATATTATTATTATTATTATTTTTAATATTATTATTATAATTATGTATTTATATAGCAGTGCCATGTTCTGCAGCGCTTTACAGAGTACATAGTCATGTTACTGACTGTCCTCAGAGGAGCTCACAATCTAATCCTGCCATAGTCATAGAGCATAATGTCCTACCATATTATTATTATGTATTTATATAGCACTGACATCTACTGCAGCACTTTACAGAGTACATAGTAATGTCACTGTCTGTCCTCAGGGGAGCTCACAGTCTAATCCTGCCACAGTCATAGTCTAATGTCCTCCCATATTATTATTATGTATTTATATAGCACTGACATCTTCTGCAGCACTGTACAGAGTACATAGCCATGTCACTGACAGCCCTCAGCGCAGCTCACAATCTAATCCTACCATAGTCATAGTCTAATGTCCCTTACCATATTATTATTGTGCATTTATATAGGCCGTCTCTGTAAGCTTACTACACACATGTGGTTCAGTCATCAGAGAACAGTAAGCTTACAGAGACGGCCTGTAGGGGGGGGGCGCACTTGGGCAGCTCAGCCTCTGTTGATGGTGGACCTTGTCCCGGCCCTAACCCCTATTAACTTGGTGGGAGACCTGGAGGCCCATCAGCCATCTCTGGGGCCCCAGGAAGGACAACCTTATTTTCTGAGTTGAGGTGGAGATTGAAGTGGCCACCTCAACTTGGATTCTTTGTGAGGTGACATCTAATGCTGCATTTGAGAGGTCGATGTTAATTTTTTTCCAGGGACCCATTTATGTAGAACCTGAATACAATACAGGAAAAAAATCACCGCTCTACCTCCTCACCAAAAAGGTACTGGAAACCGATGCAGCAAACATAGTATGGATAGAGTAGAGTCCTGACACTTCCAGGTTAAAGATTCCACAGGAGTTTTATTTATTAATACACAGGTACAGCCAAAACGTCTGACATGTTTCGGACAACAGTCCTTACTCGTAGCTTGAAAAAGACTGACATCTTTACAAGACATATATACACATGCATCCTCCAGGCACCACCCCAAATGGGTGTGTCTGGGAAAAATCTGATCACTTAAAGACACAGTAATCAGGGTTGCTCGAATGTACCCAAATTCGATTCAAGTACATTCGAATCCGAGTCCGGGTCAAATCCGGATTCGGCTGTGATTACGACCATAGAATTCAATTTGAGACGTGATCATGAATTGAATTCGGATAACGAGTATTGATCACGAGTTTGAATGGCCTTAAAGCATATACGCGTATATGTGGAGGTGTAATTAAAATTTTAAAAAAATTGATGGAAACGTTTTTTTCTGTATTTGTTTATTCTTCTTCGCTGTCTTCACCTTCTTCTTTTTCTTCTTTTCATCTTTTTCTTCATCGGCTTCTTTTTCTTTTTCACCATCTTCTTTCTCACCAACCATCATCTTCATCATCTTCTTCTTCACTGGCACCTAGTTCTTCTTCTTCTTCTTCTTCACTTGTTTTTTCATTCTTCTTCTTCTTCTTCACCTGGTTCTTCTTCACTTGGTTTCTTCTTCTTCTTCTTCTTCTTCTTCTTCTTCTCCTCCTCCTCCTCCTCCTCCTCCTCCTCCTCCTCCTCCTCCTCCTCCTCCTCCTCCCCCTCCTCCTCCTCCTCCTCCTCCTCCTCCTCCTCCTCCTCCTCCCTCCTCCTCCCTCCTCCTCCTCCTCCTACTCTTCTTCTTCTTCTTCTTCTTCTTCTTCTTCTTCTTCTTCTTCTTCTTCTTCTCATGGCAGCAGTGCATAAATCTGTGGACCCGGTGTGAACACAGACAGCAGGATGTTAAATACAGCAGCAGGAGAAGGAGTGATGTGTGGCAGCAGGCAATGTAACAGGCCATGGTACCTAGCATTGGTACCAAGGCTGTAATAAACACCGTACAGCAGGAGGTTCCAGACAGCAGTCATGAAGCCCACATTGTGTCCAATACACAACTGGGACAGCACAGTTTTCAACCCAGACACCTCAGAATTTTTTTTTACAACAGTATATAGCTATTGTAGTGGCGTAGTAGCTAGTGGCGCATGGCAGCAGCGCATAATTCTCTGGACCCTGGCGGTGGGAAAACAGACAGCAGCAGGTTAAATACAGCAGCAGCAGGAGGAGGAGGAGGAGGAGTGACATTTGGCAGCAGGCAATGTAACTGGCCATGGTACCACGGCTGTAATAAAGACCATACAGCAGGAGGTTCCAGACAGCAGTCGTGGAACTACAGCACAGTTTGTAACCCAGACACCTCAGAATATTTTTTTTCCACAAAAAGTGTGGCTATTGTAGTGGCGTAATAGCTAGTGGCGCATGGCAGCAGCACATAATTCTGTGGACCCTGGTGGTGGGAACATAGACAGCAGGAGGTTAAATACAGCAGCAGGAGGAGGAGGAGGAGTGACATTTGGCAGCAGGCAATGTAACGGGTCATGGTACCTAGCGTTGGTACCACGGCTGTAATAAACACCATACAGCAGGAGGTTCCAGACAGGAGTCGTGAAGCCCACATTGTGTCCAATACACAACTGGGACAGCACAGTTTTCAACCCAGATACCTCAGAATATTTTTTTCCCACAAAAAAATGTAGCTATTGTAGTGGCGTAATAGCTAGTGGCGCATGGCAGCAGTACATAAATCTGTGGACCCTGGTGATGGGAACACAGACAGCAGGAGGTTAAATACAGCAGCAGGAGGAGGAGTGATGTGTGGCAGCAGGTAATGTAACGGGCCATGGCACCTAGTGTTGGTACCACGGCTGTAAAAATAAACACCATACAGCAGGAGGTTCCGGACAGCAGTCGTGAAGCCCACATTCTGTCCAATACACAACTAGGACAGCACAGTTTTCGCTCTGCTGATGCTGCTGAAGTCTGTGCAGTGGCTGTCTGGCTCTGACCACTGCCTGTGCCACTGTCCTTCAGCTTCAGAAATTCACTGTAGTCCTGAAAATGTTTGGTCTCCAAGTGGGTCTGCAGGCACGAGGTACCCAACTTGTTCAGATCTCGACCTCTGCTCAGGCTGGCACCGCAACTGTGGCAAATGGCACGGGTCTTGTCGTCAACACACACAGTGAAGTACCGCCAGACTGGGGATTTCAACTTGCCCTTCACGCTTGAGGGCTGGGGAGGTTTTTTGCCTTTGGAGCGCTGTGTTTTTTTCCCTTTGCTTGGAGGAGCTTTGGTGCGGGTGGTGGTAGCGGCTGAAGCAGCAGGCTGTGACTCCTGCCTTCCGCGCCCTGTGCTGGCCGCCATGCTGCTGCCATGCCTCTGTGTCAGAGACATCTCCTCCTCTGATGATGAGCTTCCTTCACCCAACTGTGGTGGTGGCACATAGGGACGGTCCCCCACCTCATCATCATCATCATCATCATAATCCCCAAACTCCTCTGAGCCCTCAACCAACTCCTCTGCCCCAACATCCCCTACATCAGGCCCCTCCTCCTCCTCATGAAATTTTGGTTGTTGTGTGCCAACAACAAACTCCTCCACCTCATACTCGTCCTCCTCCTCCTTGCATGCCCCCATCATCTCCTCCTCAAAATGTTCCACAAAATCCCTTAAAACGCTCACGGTCCCTGGGGTGAAGAGCGAGCTTAGTGAGGGCAGGCTGGTCGCTGGGGTCGATGTGACCTCAAGCAGTGGTGGAGGCCTGCTGCGGACCAGAGTGCTGGGGGTGGTGGCACTGGTCTCACTGGTGCTGGAGGTCTGGCTGGAAATGGTGGCTTGCTGCTCCACCATCATTTCTACGACAGCCTGTGCTTGACTCTCCGCAATGGGCCGTGGGCGACGACCCACGGCAAAGATTGGCGCAACACACTGTTGCTGCACCTCTGCTCCCTCCTCCACAACTGTGCGGTCAGTGGCTGGCGGCGGACCGGTCACAGACCTGCTGATGCTGGCAGTGGCTGCAGCAATGGCGCTGCCTCTCCTGGTGGTGCCTAGCTCTCTACTTCTGCCAGGCATTGTGCAATAATATAGAAATACAATAAGAAAAACAGAACAAAAATATATGTATATAAAGGGAGGGAAAGGCTGTAAACTTTATTAAATAGTCTGGGTTGGTGGGGAGTGACAAAAAAAAATGAAAGATTTTTTTTTTTTTTTTAAATAGTAGTAGAACTACTACTAGTAGTGTAGTCTACAGTAGTCAATAACTAACTAGTGTGACAGACAGTGACAATCAAAGTCTGTCACACACGGAAGCAATCAATAGGGTCAGGCAGATGCCGGTCACAGATCACAACAGATGCTGGCCTGTAAAGTAGCTAACAGAGTACTGAAGCTGCCTCAATAAATAAACTCACAGACTAACAATACAAATTAACTAAACTAGAAGTACACAACAACTAACTATAATCCCTAACCTACCTAAGCTAGTAGGCTAAGGCTACCTAGGCTAGCAGGCCTTAGCCTGCACACAGACCTAACACTAGCCTAGCACAGTATACAGTATACTACACTAGCTGACCGAACTATAACAATCAAATCACTATCTATCTATAAATCAATACTATCAATGTGTACAGGAGGTGTAAATTAGCAAAAACGCTGTGTTTAACAGTAGAAAAGCACTTGTTACAAGCAAGGACAGGCTCCTTAAGATGGCCGCCGCCTTATATAGAGGAGGGGAGGGCCAGGCTCCCCTTCTCTAATTGGTTGCTAGGACCTCGGCTGGGGGCCTTTTGATTGGCCCGATGACGTCATCCCCTGGATACCGCAATCCGGATTCGTGATCACGGCCAAATTCGGCCAAATTTGTGCGTCACTATCCGGATACATTCGAATTTGGGATCGGTATCTCTCTTCAAATTCGAATTTGAGTCTGGATTCATGAAAAACAACCCGTGACGGGTAAATTCTAATTCGCAAATAGTGATAAGCAACCCTGACAGTAATCCTCAAGATACAAAAGATCAGACTATTACACAAAGAACACATGATCTTTATTACACAAGATACATATTTAGTCCAAATGATAATCTAAAAGGATATCAGTAAATAAAATTTAACATATATATATATATGTCTTTTAAAGATGTCAGTCTTTGTTAGGCTACGAGTAAGGACTGTTGTCTGAAACATGTCAGCCGTTTTAGCTGCACCTGTGTGTTGATAAATAAAACTCCTGTGGACTAATTAGGGACCGGACTTGTTTTCTCAAATCTGTGCTGCGTGGGCTCTCCAGCCCACAGCACAGATCGAGTGGCAGCCAGGGCGACCAGACTTCCCCCCTTTTTTCCCCACTAGGGGGAAGTCCTGCCGAGGGGGGGGGGTCTGATCGCTGCCGGCTATTTGTGGTTAGCGGGGGGGGGGGGCTTCTCAAAGCCCCGCTCCACAGCGATTCCCAGCCTACCTGTCCTTCCCTCCCTCCCCTCCTCCCTATGGGCGGCAAAGGATGGCAATCCGTCCTGCGCCGCCTCTGATAGGCTTCAGCCTATCAGATGCCGGCAATCCCCGGCCAATCAGAGGCCGTGGATCGCCAATCTCCTTTACGGCGCTGCTGCGCAGCAGCGCCGTATGATGTAAACATAGGGGATTTCTTCCCCGCGTGTTTACATTTCGCCTGCGAGCCACGATCGGAGGCTCGCAGGCTGTTCACGGAGACACCCTCCGTGAACTGACATGGAAAGGCAGCTCGAACGTGCTGCCGTTTCCATGGGAAACCACTTACGACCTGCCACCGCCTATTGGCGTTAGGCGGTCGTTAAGTGGTTTTTAACCTGGAAGTGTGCGGACTCTACTCTATCTATAGAACCTGAATACAATGTATAAGATATTCAGATTTGGGGACTTGTGAAATTTGGTGAATTGTGAGTTAATACTGGTCATAGTTTTCCTACCGGTTGACAAAATGCCAGCATTTGTGAGACAGCAAACTTGATGTACGAGGCTTTTTTTCAACATATTTTAAATATTTAACAGTAACAAGTGCAGAAAATAAGTGCAACCAGTGATAATGCAATACCTTCTGTACACAAAGCATAGCTGCATTCATTTGGAGCTGCAGAATCACTTAAAAGTTTTATTCCACTTGAAAATAATGATGTTCTGTATGTTATGTTGTTTTCTGCCATGTTGATGGAAGCACACAGAAGGCAGACCTTGACACAAGCAGAAACCTTGTTAATGTAAGAGATAAACTACAAGGTTTTCGCCAAATGAATATTCTTTATATTTAATCTTATGTAGCTTAAGATCTAGAGTTTCATATTTTATGTTGTTTATTTCTACAAATAAATTGATTTCTACTTTTTTAATGTTTATTTATAGTGAAAAAGTAACCTAAAAGGGCATAGAGATGAACAAAAGGAGAACGAGACGAGGGGAAGAGAGGGAAGAAAAGGAGGAAAGAGAAACGGGTGCGATAGAAGAATATAACAGGAACAATTTAGCACAGCATTAGCAGTAGAGTATTGTACCATGTTGTCGTGATCCAATACTTTTTGCACAGTACAATTTTGGGAGAGGAAAAAAAAATTCTGTAAGCATAGCTCGCTGCAAAATGGGTGTGACCATGGACCAGGATGTGGGTGTGGGCATGGGTGGAGCCAAATTTACATAAACTTAGCAATGTTGGACATTAGAATAGAACTATGGTAGTGATTAGATTGTGAGTGCCTCCGACACAAGTGCCCCCCTCCCAGTTTAGGTAGTGACAGAGACCCACCATATGTAGTGACAGGGATCTCCCATGTTTAGTGACAAGGACCCCCCTAGCTTAGGTGATGACAGGTATCCCCAGTTTTAGGTAGTGGCAGGGACCCCCATTTTAGGTAGTGACAGGTAGAGATGGCCCGAACTGTTCACCGGCGAACGGTTCCCGGCGAACTTCAACGTTTTCCGGAAGTTCGATTCGCCCCCATAGTGCATCATTAGGATCAACTTTGACCCTCTACATCACAGTCAGCAGGCACATTGTAGCCAATCAGGCTACACTCCCTTCTGGAGCCCCACCCCCCCTTATAAAAGGCAGGCAGCATCAGGCATTGGACTCACTCGTGTGCCTGCAGTAATTAGAGAAGGGAGAGCTGCTGCTGCTGCAGCAGAGAGAGCTATAGGGAAAGCCTAGTTAGGCTTTTGTGGGCTTGTTAGCTTGCTCCTTGCTGATTCTTATTGCTAAAAAAGCACCCCTCAACAGCTCTTTTGAGAGCTAATGTTGTTCATGTGATCTATTTTTTTTTCGTGTGTGGCCCACTTGCATTATATACAGCCCTGTCAGTCAGTCGCAGCTGGACATTGGCACCTTAATTCCTACAGTGCCACTGCCAGGCCCAGCACATTCAGTGACTACCTGTGTGTGTGACAGGCAGCTGCACAATCCCAATCACTGCACCTGTTCACAGTTCAGTACACCTACCTACCTATACCTACGTGAGCGCACGCATTGTTAATACCACCAGTCATTGCACATGTTCAGGGTACCCGTGTGTGTGTGTGACAGTTAGCTGCACATTTGTAATACCAGTCACTGCAACCTGTTCACTGCACCTGTGTAACTGCACATTGTTGTACCAGCAGTCACTGCATACCTGTTCACTGCACCTGTGTAACCATACATTGTATTAGTCAAGTCAGTGCATACCTTTCACTTCATACCACCCCCCCCCCCCCCCAATATGGACAAAACAAAAGGTAGAGCCAGAGGCAGGCCACCTGGCAGGTCTGTTCGAGGTCGCGCTGTCGTGATTTTGTGCGGCCCTCGACCAAAGTACAGTGTTCAGAAGAAGGCGCGTGCCATCAACCCCCAATATTGTGAGGACGTAGTTGACTTCCGCACGGAAGCGTGACATATCTTGCTCCTCCTGCTCTGATTTTGGCACCCCACTTAACACTCAGTAGGCCGCCACCACCAAAGTGCCATCACCCCAGGGCTCAGCGGTGTGGAAATTTTTTTGTGTGTCTGCCTCAGATGAGAGCAATGCCATCTGTACTCTCTGCCACCGAAAATTGAGCCGTGGAAAGAACAAGACCCATGTAGGAACAACTACCTTACGAACATACATGATTACAAAGCACAAACTGCAATGGGATGACCACCTGAGGAAAAGCAGCACACAAAAGTAATGCCTCACACCGCAGTGGAAGATACTAGGCCGCAATTTTTTCTCATACAAGGAAATACCTAAACTGTACCGTGATGTTGAAAGGCAAGTGGTGACATCTCTGGCACACAGTGTTGGGTCAGGGGTCCATCTGACCACGGATGCCTGGTCTGCAAAGCACGCTCAGGCCTGCCCGAAGACTAAGTTAGTCGTCACACACAGCATCTCTGCCCACACGCCGTGTGACTGCCTGCCCCAAGACTAAGTTGGTCCCCACACAGCATCTCTGCCTGCAGGCCGCTTGACTGCCTTCCCCGCCACCACCAACAGGGTCCACTAGGACTCCAGGCGGATTCCTGAAGTTTTAAGGCTGCTGCTAGCAGCGGCCACTATAATAATTTTTCTGGTGCGTGTACTTGCCTGCCTAATTTTTCTGGCGGCATTGCGGCTGCAACAACAAAACAAAAGGCATTTACATGTGTCAATTCCCCTTCGCGATCATTACCTTGCCGCGGTGAAGGGGCTTGCGTATCACAATGAAGCAATGACTGCCAGCTATATGAGTGTCTCGGGGGGTGGCACAGCAAAGATAATAAGGTCGTTGCTTCATTGTGGACAGACCAAATTTTATCAGCTGGACAGTCACTGTTCTGTCATTCAGATACCTCTGCCCAGCGACCATATGGGCTGGAAAGCCGCCATCACCTGCACTCTCATCATGGTGCGCACCAGTCCAGCATGGCCATCACTACACAAACAGAAGTTTGCAGTCACTGCATACCTTTCACTGCATCTGTGACTGCACATTGTATAATACCTGGCACTCAGTCAGTGCATACCTTTCACTTGAAGGGATGGCAGACTTGCCCTCCATAACAGATTCTCGTTAAAGGATTTAAAGTTGATTCGTCTCATATACAGCAGGGCCTCACAAGTCCTCCTGTATTGTTATTTCTGGTGCATGCCATGCCTACTGCCTTCCTTGGATGTGTGGTAGCCGTTCTTGCTCCTTTGCCCACAGCATGCCTGTTGCCTTCCTTGGATGTGTGGTGGTGGTAGCCGTTTCTTAGGCTCCCACTCCGGACCGGAATCGAACCAGGATTCCCCGGCCATTACCTGTGCTCACCATGGTACTGAGAAAGTACCATTGAAAAGTTTCATACAGTTGAATGAATGGCAGGCTTTCCCTCCATAACACATTCTTGTCAAATGCTTTCGATTTGGTTCGTCTTGCACTGGGTCAAGGGACCATCTGACCACAGATGCCTGGTCTGCAAAGTACGGTCAGGGCAGGTACATTACTTATACAACAAATAGGTCCTTACTTGGATGTGTGGTGGTAGCCGTTTCTCAGGCTCCCACTCCGGACCGGAATCGAACCCTGATTCCCCGGCCATTACCTGTGGTCACAATGGCAGACTTGCCCTCCATAATAGATTCTCGTTGAAGGTACTAAACAGCAAGCAGAAAAAGTAATTTAAAAAAAATAGACAGAAGCTTTAACAATGGTAGAGAAAGAACCATCGAAAGTTGATAAGGCAGTCAGACATTAATACCTGATATCACTGAGGAAGAGCAATCTCGCCATGGTGCGCACCAGTCCAGCACGGCCGTCACAATACAAACAGCTGTTTGCGGTGCATTACACAGTGATTTTGGTGTGTCAGTGTGAAGCAGTACTCTAATTACACTCCCTGATTGATGTATACACATGCAAGATGTTTTAAAGCACTTTAAAATCAGCCGGTGACCAGTGAGGACGCGTTAACGGTACCCCCATATACACCGCGCTGCATATGCGGAAGTGATGTCACTTCCACATATTAGTGTAGTGTCCGCAAGGTCCTAGCACCTGCACTCACTGGTCACTGGCTGATCGGAGGTCTGACGCTGGCTTCTGGCACTCTGCCTCTTACATTATAGGCAGCGGGAATGGTTGGGGGGGGGGGGGTGGCTAACAGCCGGGGGGGCAGATGCCCATGGCCCCTCCCATCTATTGATGTTTAGCCTACTGCCTACAGCATTCTGGGAGACCAGGTGTTGTGTCTGCTCACTTCAGAACACACAATAGACTAACATTCTACAGTGTTGTACCTTGCCAGCAGTAAAGATGTTGCCACCTGTGACAAATTTAAGAATTTAAATCAGTGTTGGGAAATACCCAATGGGCAAACACGTACTAAATTATTTATTAGTGAATATTGTAAAAATACGTGTTTTAAGTTATATACAGTAAAGTTCCTCTTTAACCGGGCTATGCCGCGCAGGGGGAGATCTCAGCCCCTGGTGGGGCGATTTTTATTCTGTAAATTGCTGTGCGCGCAGCCAGCACTTTGCTAGCCGCGCGCACAGCTTGATCGCCGCCGCTCTGCAGCGATCGGCCGCACGCAGCGGCGAAAGAGGGCCCCCCCCCCGCCAGAGCCCTGCGCTGCCCGGACCAATGAGTTCCGGGCGGCGCTATGGGCTGGATCGGAGGTGTCTGACGTCAGGACGTCGGTTGACGTCCATGACGTCATCCCGATCGTCGCCATGGCGACAGGAGGAGCCAAACAGGGGAACGCGTTGTATACGCGTTCCCCTGTTTGCTATAGATGCCGGCGACGATCGCACTAGAGGGACACATGCGCCCTCTAGTGGTGTTTCATGTAGCTACCACTCTGGTAGCTTTACATGAAACAAAAAAAAAATTAAAAAAAAAAGTTTTTTTGCCAATTTGGCAAAAAAAATTAACTGCCAGGGAGGTTAACAGGGAGCAAAGAAGCATAATATGCAGAACAGGAAAAGCAGAAATAACCTGATGCTGATTTAGTTACTTTAAGTCATTCATTAGAGATGGCCCGAACGGTTCGCCGGCGAACGGTTCCAGGCAAACTTCAGTGGTTTGCATTCGCGGAGAACCACAAACTTTTTCAGAAGTTCAATTCGCCCCCATAGTGCATCATTAGGGTCAACTTTGACCCTCTACTTCACAGTCAGCATGGAACATTGTAGCCAATCAGGCTACACTCCCTCCTGGAGCCCCAACCCCCCTTATAAAAGGCAGGCAGCGTCAGGCTTTTCACTCACTCGTGTGCCTGCAGTAATTAGAGAAGGGAAAGCTGCTGTGCAGAGACCTATAGGGAAAGCTTAGTTAAGCTCTTGTAGGCTTCTTAGCTTGCTCCTTGCTGATTCTTATTGCTAAGAAAGGACCCCTCAACAGCTCTTTTGAGAGCTAATCTTGTTCTTGTGATCAATTTTTTGTTTTTGTGTGTGTGTGTGTGTGTCCCACTCAGGGGCAAACAAAGGATTTTTAAGGGGGGATTCCTGAAAGGTCCAGAAGCACTTATGTTCCCGAGTGCTTCCGAATACAGGTGGCTCCATACTGTCCATGCACAAAAGTGCGCTGGCGTATTACGGAGCTGCCTATCTTTGGAAGTACTCAAGGACACAAGTGTTTCTGAGGGCTTCTGGAAGCAGCAAATTTGAACAGGGGACAGTGCTGGAACAACTCCCCTAGAGAGGAACGGGAGATAGACTTAGTTTGGACAATTCAGTGGAATATGTCACATGTCACATAGCGCAAGTGATACCCATATGATGCAGGGATATATGCATCTGCGGAAGATGGCGGCGCTATATAAATACTAAATAATAATAATTTGCCTCACCAGGATTGCACTTCTATTTAGCTTTCCTGTATGACAAGAAGACACAGCCAGCCAGCACTAGGGGAAGAGGGAAACAAAGGTGAATGAGGGAGGGCTGGTGCACACCAAGAGGGCTTCTGAAAGTTTTTCAAATCAACATTGATTTGAAAAGCACTTGGCTAATGTTACCCTATGTGGGTGTTCCCACAGCAGAGTTGAGATTTTTTCAAAATCGCAGGTATACCGCATTTTTTTTGAGTGATTTATTCAGCAATCGCTCTGAAAATCGCACTCACTAATTGCTAGCGATTGCTATTGTGATTTTGGCGTGAACTAGCCCAGAGAAAAGAGGAGTGGAGAGAAATTGAAAATAGTATGAGATGGAGCATTCTCTGTATTGCAGTCCCACATCACACAGAGGCTACTTGCCTGTAATAGGACTCCTGTCCCTGCCAGTCTCTCACACAAGTCAGAAAGCAGCCCTCCTGGAGTCTAGAGACTGTCAAAAAATTTTCACCTTGTTTAACAAGATGCAGTCATTATGACATAGGGGAGAGACAGATTTTTTCCCACGGACCCTCCAGGCAAGCTCTGCATCATGCTGTGTATATTTACCAGCTTGCCTGCCCTTTAATTGCAGTTTTATCAGCTAGCCTAGTATTTTGCATTGCCTTACAACAACAAACCTGAATACACCAGACACCAGCCCTAAATCACTGAATGAAAGGGGGCCTGGGGGGAGATTGCCCCCCAGGTGGAGTGGAGAGACTGAGATAGAGCAGATAGCGTATCTGTATTGCAGTCCCACATCACACAGAGGCTACTTGCATGTACTGTGTCTCCTGTCCCTGCCAGCCAAATCCAAAAAAAGCTTTATTGGCATGACCAAATACATTTAGCATTGCCAAAGCAAAAACAAAACATTAACAACATGGTGGTGGGGGGTTGTGGGAATAGGGGAAGGATATAGGTATACTGTCCATAGGGGTGTGGAGAATGTAAGGGATGGTCAGCCTCTCACACAAGCTGCAGGCAGCCCTCCTGGAGTTTAGGGACTGTCAAAAACTTTTCAACCTGTGAGATACCTTATGTAGCTGTCTACATGCAGTCTTTACAATAGGGAAAGAGCTGAGTTTTTCCCACAGACCCTGCAAGCAAGCCTCTGTATATTTACCAGCTTGTCTGCTTCAGCGATTTCAGGGATTTTTTTTAAAGGTACAGGAGTCTCAGGGGGGTGTTCCATATATCCAGAACCCCCATCTGGATACGCCAGTGCCACTGACACTTGTGTTGCATAGACAGCCTTGGTAATTCCTACTGTGTGTGCCACTGCCAGGCCCACCACATTCAGTGACTACCTGTGTGTGTGACAGGTGCACATTGTAATACCCATCACTGCATATACCTACCTGTTGTTCACTTCAGTGCACCCACCTACCTACGTGAGCGCACGCAGTGCCACTGTGCTTGTCTAGTACCTGTCTGTGTGTGACAGGTGCACATTGTAATACCCATCACTGCATATACCTACCTTGTTGTTCAGTGCACTCACCTACCTACGTGAGCGCACGCAGTGTCACTGTGCCTGTCCAGTACCTGTCTGTGTGTGACAGGTACACATTGTAATACCCATCACTGCATATACCTACCTGTTGTTTGCAGTGCACCCACCTACCTACGTGAGCGCACGCAGTGTCACTGTGCCTGTCCGGTACCTGTCTCTGTGTGACAGGTGCACATATGTAATACATTGCATAATTGTTCACACTACCTGTGTGACCACATGCTGTGTAATATGCCACTCCAAGCATACCTGTTAACTGCACCTGTGTGACAGCTGCACATTGTATTGTAATACCAGTCACTGTATACCTTTCACTGCATCTGTGTGACTGCACGTGGTATTAGTCAAGTCAGTGCATACCTTTCACTTCACCCCCCTCCCCCCCCCCCCCCCCCCCGATATGGACAAAACAGGTAGAGGCAGAGGCAGGGGCAGACCCAAAGGCAAGCCACCCAGCAGGTCTGTTCGAGGTCGTGCTGACGTGATTTTTTGCGGCCCTGGCCCAAAGTACAGTGCTCAGAAGAAAGCACGCCCCATCAACTCCCAAGATTGTCAGGACGTAGTTGACTATTTAACACAGAACACCTAATCTTCCGCAGCCACCAGAGCTACTACTAGCACCACATCCGCTGCATTTGAGACACCGCAGGAGTTATTTGGTGGGGAAATCACTGATGCACAGCCATTATTTTTACAACAAAATGAAGGTGCTAAGCAAGTTACACCACCTCATTTGTCGAGTTAGACAACACTATGGACACTATGGACGTAAGGTGTGAGGAGGAGGATGATGAAGTACCTGCTGTTGGTGCAGTTCATGAGGTGTGTGAGGCAAGCGAAGCTGGGGAGGATGAGTATGATTATACGGATGCCATGTGGGATACTAAGAGACATGATGACCAGGGGGACAGTTCAGAGGGGGAGTCACAGAGGAGTAGGAGGAGACGAGTTCCTGAAAGAAGCAGGGGGAGCTTGTTATCAGAAACAGCTGGTGGCAGTGTCCAGCGCCATGTATCACCACCTATGGACAGCCAGCCAACATTCCCTTCAACGTCAGCTGCTGAGGCCACCATAGTGCCATCACGCCAGGGTGGCTCAGCGGTGTGAACATTTTTTAATGTGTATGCCAAAGATCAGAGCAATGCCATCTGTACTCTCTGCCACCAAAAATTGAGCCGTGGAAAGGCCAACACCCACGTAGGGACAACTGCCTTACGAAGGCACATGCTGAAAAGGCACAAACTGCACTGGGAAGACCACCTGAGCAAAAGCAGCACACAAAAGCAAAGCCACCCTCCTTCTCCTCTTCCTCCTTCAGGTGCATCATCTTCAGCCACTTTCTCCCTTGCACTTTCACAATCACAGCCTTCCTCCTTCACTCCACCTCTCACCTTGAGCAGTTCCTGCTCCTCTGCCCACAGCAGCAGCCAGGTGTCCGTGAGGGAAATCTTTGAGCGGAAGAAGCCAATGTCTGCCAGTCACCCCCTTGCCCGGCGTCTGACATCTGGCTTGGCGGGAACTGTTAGCTCGCCAGCTGTTACCATACCAGCTGGATACCCAAACTGGACCATGAAGTTGAGAGGCAAGTGGTGTCATCTCTAGCACACAGCGTTGGGTAAAGGGTCCATCTGACCACGGATGCCTGGTCTGCCAAGCACGGTCAGGGCAGGTACATTATTTACACAGCCCATTGGGTCAACCTGGTGACTGCTGGCAAGCAGGGAGTATGTGGCTGTGCAGCGGACCTAGTGACACCTCCACAGTTTGCAGGCAGGCCTCCTGCCACCTCCTCTCCTTCTCCTCCTACTCTTCCTGCTACATCCTCTTCGCTGTTGTCCTCCTCCTTGGCTGAGTGGCAGTTCAACTCTACTGGTGCGGCGATCTCCTCTCCAGCTACACAGCCCCAGCTCCCCAGGGCCTATGCTGCATGCCAGGTACGACGGTGTCACGCCATCTTAGACATGTCTTGCCTCAAAGCGGAGAGTCACATTGGAGCAGCTCTCCTGGCTGCTCTGAACAAACAGGTGGATCAGTGGCTGACTCCGCACCAACTGGAGATCAGCAACGTGGTGTGTGACAACGGTAACAATCTCATTTTGGCTTTGAATTTGGGAAAGTTGACACATGTGCCCTGCATGGCACATGTGCTTAATCTCGTAATTCAGAGATTTGTGTTTAAGTACCCAGGCTTACAGGACGACCTAAAGCAGTCCAGGAAGGTGTGTGGACATTTCAGGCGGTCTTACACGGTCATGGCATGCTTTGCCGATATACAGTGGAGAAACAACTTGCCGGTGAGACGCCTGATTTGTGATAGCCCAACTTGCTGGAATTCGACCCTCCTGATGCTTGACCACCTGCTACAACAGGAGAAAGCTGTTAAACAGTATCTGTACAACTATAGTCAAAGGACACAGTCTGGGGAAATAGGGATGTTCTGGCCAAAGTACTGGACACTGATGCGAAATGCCTGCAGGCTCATGCGGAGGAGGTGACAAACCTGGTGAGTCAAAGTGAAGGCGCCATCAGCGACTTGATCCCATATGCCTTCTTCCTGGAGCATGCCGTGCGTTGAGTGGTGGATCAAGCTGTGGAGGAGCGTGAACAGGAACAGGAGGAAAAGTTGTGGGATCAATTCTCAGCAGAAGCAGATGATTCCTCAACACCTGCGGCAGCACAGAGGGGGGAGGAGGAGGAAGAGTCATGTGGGGAAGAGGAGTCAGATGAGGAGGAAGGTGTTGTTTTGGAGGAGGAGGATGAGGCTGAAGAACAACCGCAGCAGGCGTTGCAGGGGGCTTGTGCTGCTCAACCTTCCCGTGGTATTGTTCGTGGCTGGGGGGAGGAGGAGAACTTAGCTGAGGAAAAGCAAGAAGAGATGGATAGTACGTCTGCATCCAAATTTGTGCAGATGGTGTCTTTCATGCTGTCCAGCCTGTTGAGGGACCCCCGTATAAAAAAACTCAAGGGTAATGAGCTGTACTGGGTGGCCACGCTACTAGACCCTCGGTATAGGCACAAAGTGGCGGAGATGTTACCCAACTCACCTGAAGGCAGAAAGGATGCTGCACATGCAGAACATGCTGGCAACTATGCTTTACAATGCGTTTAAAGGGAAGGTTCAGGGACTATCTAAAAAAAATAAAAATCCATTTCCACTTACCTGGGGCTTCCTCCAGCCCGTGGCAGGCAGGAGGTGCCCTCGGCGCCGCTCCGCAGGCTCCCGGTGGTCTCCGGTGGCCGACCCGACCTGGCCAGGCCGGCAGCCAGGTCGGGCCTCTTCTGCGCTCCATGGTGCGTTCCATGCCGGCGCGCTGACGTCATCGGACGTCCTCTGGGTTGTACTGCGCAGGCTCAGAACTACTGAGCCTGCGCAGTACAGCCCGGAGGACGTCTGATGACGTCAGCGCGCCGGCGTGGAACGCACCATGGAGCGCAGAAGAGGCCCGACCTGGCCGCCGGCCTGGCCAGGTCGGGTCGGCCACCGGAGACCACCGGGAGCCTGCGGAGCGGCGCCGAGGGCACCTCCTGCCTGCCACGGGCTGGAGGAAGCCCCAGGTAAGTGGAAATGGATTTTTATTTTTTTTAGATAGTCCCTGAACCTTCCCTTTAAGGGTGATGTCACAGCACAACACAATAAAGGTACCACTGCCAGAAATCCTTCTCCCATGTCCACGCAGGCAAGGACAGGACGTTCCAGCGATCTCATGGTGATGTCGAACATGCTAGCAGTGGCCGCTATAAAAAAATTTCTGGTGCGTGTACATGACTGCCTAATTTTTCTCGCTGCACTGTGGCTGCAACAACAAAACAAAAGGCATGTACATGTGCCAATTCCCCTTCATGATTGTTACCTTGCCGCAGTGAAGGGGCTTGCGTATCACAATTAAGCAATGACCGCCGGCTATATGAGTGTCTGGGGGGGGGGGCACACCCAAGATAATAAGGTTGTTGCTTCATTGTGGACAGACCAAATTTGATCAGCTGGACAGTCACTGTTGTTCTGTCATTGAGCTACCTCAGCCCGGCGACCGTATGGGCTGGAAAGCCGCCATCACCTGCACTCTCGCCATGGTGCGCACCAGTCCAGCACGGCCATCACAACACAAATAGCTGTTTGCGGTGCGTTACACAGTGAGTTTGGTGTGTCAGTGTGAAGCAGTACTCTAATTCCACTCACTGATTGAAGTATACACATGCAACATGTTTTAACCTCCCTGGCGGTCAATTAAAACCGCCAGGGGCAGCGCAGAAGTTTTTTTTAATTTTTTTTTTAATCATGTAGCTAGCCTAGCGCTAGCTACATGATAGCCACTGAGCAGCGGCATCCCCCCACCCCCTCAGATCGCCTCCAGCGATCAGGCCCTGTCAGGAAATCCCGTTCTGAACGGGATTTCCATTAGAGCTACCCCCGTCGCCATGGCGACGGGCGCGATAACGTCACCAACGTCATGGACGTTGTGACGTCAGAGGGAGTCCCGATCCACCCCTCAGCGTTGCTTGGCACTGATTGTCCAGGCTGCGCAGGGCTCTCGGGGGGGGGGGGGGGGGGGGGACACACCCTCTAAAGTGGCGAGGGGCAGCGACTTGGCGCGGAGCGGCGGCGATCAGTGAGTTCATGCGGATTACACAAATCTGCCCAGTAGGGCCTGAGAAATCCTCCTGCGCGGCATAGCACATGCTCAGCACGGGCTTACCACCAGGGAGGTTAAAGCACTTTAGGTCTCCAATTTAGCATGCAATGTGATTTCTGCCCTTAAAACGCTGCTTTGCGTCAAATCCAGATTTTTCCCTGGGACTTTTGGCGTTTATCCCACTCATCCATGCAAAAACTCAGATGTTAGACCCCTTGAAACATCTTTTCCATCACTTTTGTGGCAAGCATAAATGTTTCTAGTTTTCATAGTTCGCCTCCCCATTGAAGTCTATTGCGGTTCGCGAACGTTCGCAAGTTTGCGAACGTTTGCGGAGGTTTGCGAACCTAAAATTGGAGGTTCGGGCAATCTCTATCATTCATATGTCATCATGGCTAATAAAAAACCCTGTCTGGACCCCATTACCCTCTATAACTACTGTCCTCTATCACTTGTCTCTTTTGCTTTTAATGTACTTATCTGACAAACCTGTTCAGAGCTGTCTGTCTGTTAACTTCTTATTTGATCTGTTTCACTCTATCTTGTGTCTACACGATTCCACTGAGACAACCCTCACTCGAGTCTCCAATGATCTTCTGGCTGAAACATTCAAAGAATATTTTCATACTTATTCTTCTTGATATTTTCTCAGTCTTTGATGGTGGCTCATGCTCTGCTTCTCTGTACTCTCTCATCTCTAGGATCAGGCATGGTCATGGATCTCCAACTTTGAGTGGTCTTTCCCTGTCTCCTGCTTGCACATTAAATCCTACTTATTCCACTTTCTGCATGTGTAGGATTGGGATGGTCAGAAATTCAGATTTCCGATTCTGCAGAAGTTTCGATTTCGCCAATATTGCCTATTACTGATTCCGTGGCTTTCCAATTTCTGCTTTTTAATTTCTGATAACTATTTCCAAGGCTCATGGGCAGCACGGTGGTGTAGTGGTTAGCTCTCTTGCCTTGCAGCGCTGGGTCCCTGGTTCGAATCCCAGCCAGGGCACTATCTGCAAAGAGTTTGTATGTTCTCTCCGTGTCTGTGTGGGTTTCCTCTGGGCACTCTGGTTTCCTCCCACATTCCAAAAACATACGGATAAGTTAATTGGCTCCCCCTAAAATTGGCCCTAGACTACAGTACTTACACTACATAATATAGACATATGGCAATGGTAGGGCTTAGATTGTGAGCTCCTTTGAGGGACAGTTAGTGACAAGATATATATATACACTGTACAGTGCTGCGTAATATGTCGGTGCTATATAAATACTAAATAATAATCATGGTCATTTTGGTCATTCTTTGCATTCTGTGATTGGTAAAATACTTCAGAGTTGACTTTTCATTCTCTGATTGGTCCAATGCAGTGCAGTTTCTAGGCTAAAATGCACCCAGGGCGAGTGTGTACAAATTGCGCCCCCCCCCCCCCCTTCCCAAGCAAGGTATGGGTGCCCGCAGTATAGGTTAGCCAGGTCTAGTTGCACTTAGTATAGGTCCCCCCAGTATAGGTAGCCAAGAATAGGTAGCCAGGCATAGGTGAGCCAGTATAGTTGCCCCCGCTATAGGTTAGCCAGGTAGGTGCCTCCAGTATAGGTAGCCAGTATAGTTGCCCCCAGTATAGGTTAGATAGGCAGGCGCCCCCGGTATAAGTTAGTTAGGTAGGTGCCCCAGTAAAGGTTAGCTAGGTGGGTGCCTCTAATATAGGTAGCCAGAATAGTTGCCCCCAGCATAGGTTAGATAGGTAGGTTCCCCCCAGTATAGGTTAGATGGGTAGCTGTCCCCCAGTGTAGGTTAGATTAGGTAGCTGCCCCCCAGTATAGGTTAGATTAGGTAGCTGCCCCCCAGCGTAGGTTAGATTAAGTAGGTGCCCCCCAGTGTAGGTTAGATTAGGTAGGTGCCCCCCAGTGTAGGTTAGATTAGGTAGGTGCCCCCCAGTGTAGGTTAGATTAGGTAGGTGCCCCCCAGTGTAGGTTAGATTAGGTAGGTGCCCCCCAGTGTAGGTTAGATAGGTAGGTGCCCCCCAGCGTAGGTTAGATTAGGTAGCTGCCCCCCAGTATAGGTTACATTAGGTAGGTGCCCCCCAGGGTAGGTTACATTAGGTAGGTGCCCCCCAGGGTAGGTTACATTAGGTAGGTGCCCCCCAATAGGATAAATAGGTAGGTGCCCCCCAGCGTAGGTTAGATAGGTAGCTGTCCCCCATAATGGAGGGGGGAGCCGGAGCCGCTGGGAGGGCAGCCCGACCTCTCCCTCCCTCCCTCTCCTGGGCCGCCCTCCGTGCTCCCCCCTCAGATGTTGAGCGCAGCAGCAGCAGCAGCCAGGGAGGAAGCGCTGTAAACAACATACCTCCCTGCGTTCCAAGCGCTGCTCTCTCGCCGCCGGTCTCTTCCTCTCTGCCGCCTATACGATGATGCACACGCTGGTTCCTGTTAGCCGGAACCAGCGTGTGCATCATCGTATAGGCGGCAGAGAGGAAGAGACCGGCGGCGAGAGAGCAGCGCTTGGAACGCAGGGAGGTATGTTGTATACAGCGCTTCCTCCCTGGCTGCTGCTGCTGCTGCTGCGCTCAACATCTGAGGGGGGAGCACGGAGGGCGGCCCAGGAGAGGGAGGGAGGGAGAGGTCGGGCTGCCCTCCCAGCGGCTCCGGCTCCCCCCTCCATTTCAGCGCCCACCTCCCAACAGCGCCCCGGGCGGCGGCACGGGCCGCACGGCGCTAAAAACGGGCCTGGTCCAATGCTTCTGAGTTCTGTGATTGGGTTGAAATTTCTGAATTGCAGTAAAGCGGAATTTCCATAGAAATTCGATTTCCAAGTTCCAATCGAAAATGGTAATTTCCGATCAGGAAAATTCAGAAATTTAATTTCTGCAGAACCTGAATGAGCATCCCCAGTGAATAACACAAGAACTCTCTTCGTTAATTTGTATTTCACAAGTTTTCCTCTTCATTAATTTGGATTTCACTTTTCTGTAGATGACACCGTAACCTCCCTGGCGGTCAATTAAAACCGCCAGGGGACAGCGCAGCACTATTTTTTTGCGGCATCCCCCCACCCCCTCCGATCACCACCAGCGATCAGAGCAACCAGGAAATCCCGTTCAGAACGGGATTTCCTGCTTGGCTTCCCCTGTCACCATGGCGACGATCGTGATGGCGTCATCAATGTCGTGACATCATCGGGAGTCCCGATCCACCCCTCAGCGCTGCTTGGCACTGATTGGCCAGGCTGCGCACGGGGTCTGGGGGGGGCAGCGCTCTGTGTGCCCACTGCCCCCCTACCAAGCTGGGGGGGAACTTAGACCTGCCTACCTAACTGGGGACACCTGTGACCTGCCTACCTAAAATGTGGGGGAGGGCTCCAGGTGAGGGAGGGGGGCTCTAGGTGGGGGAGGGTAGAGGCTTCCCCATTTCCCCACCGCTCTGTGCCCACTGCACCCCCTTACTAACTGGGGACCTGCCTTTGTGAGGATATCTGCCGCCATTCTAATTGTATTTTGCGGGGATATCTGCTGCCAAACTGATTGTATTTTGTGGGGATATCTGCTGCCAATTTTATTGCATTTTGTGGGGATATCTGCCGCGAATCTAATTGCATTTTGTGGGGATATCTGCCACCAATCTAATTGTATTTTGTAGGGAAATCTGTCGCCAATTTGATTGCATTTTGTGGGGATATCTGCCGCCAATCTATTTGCATTTTGTGGGGATATCTGCCACCAATATGATTGTATTTTGTTGGGAAATCTGCCGCCAATTTAATTGCATTTTGTGGGGATATCTGCCGTCAATCTATTTGCATTTTGTGGGGATATCTGCTGCCAATTTGATTGCATTTTGTGGGGATATCTGCCGCTAATCTAATTGCATTTTGTGGGGACATCTGCCACCAATCTGATTGTATTTTGTTGGGAAATCTGCCACCAATTTAATTGCATTTTGTGGGGATATCTGCCGCCAATCTATTTGCATTTTGTGGGGATATCTGCTGCCAATTTAATTGCATTTTGTAGGGAATCTGTCGCCAATCTGATTGCATTTTGTCTGAAAATCTGCTGCCATTTGACAACTTGATGAATTATCATGAGGCATGTAACTACTTGATTATTTTATCTAAAATGTATCTGGTCAGACCTAATCTCTGTGAATAACACCGCTTCTTATTTTGTGTTTTTTTTTTTAATCTGCCCATGACCCATCATGACCACGCCCAAGATCCAGTGCGTGGTGACACTTATTTATTTGTATATGGACATATCCCTACTGGAGACTGTCCTCAGAAGTGCTAACAATCTATTCCCTACCATAAAATCATGCAAAATTTCTAGAGTACATGTGTATGTGAGCCCAAAATGGGGGTGGGGGGGCGGGCCCCAGGCGGAAACGTCCTCGGTGGGCCCTTAGTGTCCCAGTCCGACCCTGCCGCTACATCTTTCTGTTTTCCGCCTTCTGAGGACTTTCACATTCTGATGCGGATTTCTGCCAACATTTTAACCAAAATATCTGCATTCTCTTATTGGCTTATTCATTCTAAGTCTTCTGATTGGCTTAAAATTACTGAAATCAGTAAGTGGAGTTCCACAAAATACTGCATTCTTTGATTGGTTTATTCAGTCCAACTTTTTGAGTCTTCTGATACGGATTTTCCGCCAAAATTTCAGCGTAAACCCGCATTCTCTGATTGGCTTATTCATTCTTAGTCTTCTGATTGGCTTAAAATTACCACATATTGGTAGGCAGATCTTCCACAGAACTAACCACAGTTTCCAACAAAATCCACTTACTCCACTTACTAATCCACGATGCGGTAATGCAGATTTCTGATCAGAAATGTGGAAATTGCATCTCCACAGATTTTGAATGAGCATCCCTAGTGGACCTAGGACCAAAGCGAAAGATCCCAATCAGAAGGCGCCACCAGGAGGACGGAGGGAAAATATTGCACGCTGGAGCCAAGGGAGGTGAGTGAGTGCTGGGGCTGCTGCAGGCAATCTGGTGACATGATTTTTTTCCTGATTTTAGGGTCTAAAATGTCCTGAAAATACCCTAAAATATGGACGTAATCATACTGCCAGGGAGGTTAATCAGTGATGTGCAAAAATGCCAATTTTCTTTACGCACAAATGCTTGTAAAAACTATTTTTTTTAAATTGAGCTGACAGACTACAGATGCTGGAGGAGTGAGTATAAAACCTTTTGTTCCCTTCATCTTAGTCTCTTACTTTAATTTTTTGCTATGTATAGAGCCAAACTGAAAGACAAACCTTAAGGTGTATAAACATATCCACTCATGACTGGCCAACTTTACCACTTTCATGTAGTATTAGAGCTTACCTACACAATGGCCCATAGGCAATTAGCTTTTTTTTCTGAGTTATCTCCTAGTACCTAAAAGTAGGTGAAAAAGTATTATCAAAATTATTTTGAGTATTTTTTTTTTTGCTTGCTGGTGACTTAATTGGCATTTTATGACAAGTTGTGAAAATATCACATTGGAGAAAACTCAGGAGAATAACTGAAATGCAAATGGGCCAATATATGCAATTAACTTTTTCTCCTGAGTTTTATCCTAGGAGGCAATTGTAGTAGGGGTGGATGAACACCCTGTAGAAATAGTCACAGGAGACAAAAAAACGGGAGCCCAGTAGTGCAATATGTCAATGACCACAATAAAAGAAAATAAATTAGAAGCACTACTCACAAAGGGAGGTTGCTGGGGGCTAGTGTTGGGTGAACAGTGTTCGCCACTGTTCGGGTTCTGCAGAACATCACCCTGTTCGGGTGATGTTCGAGTTTGGCCGAACACCTGATGGTGTCCGGCCAAACCGTTCGGCCACATGGCCGAACTAAGAGCGCATGGCCGAACGTTCCCCGAACGTTCGGCTAGCGCTGTGATTGGCCGAACGGGCCACGTGGTTCGGACCCGAACACGCACTGATTGGCCGAACTGTCACGTGGTTCGGGTAAATAAATACCCGAACCACGTCATATCTCCGCCATTTGTCTGTGGGTTTAGCTTTGGGTAGGCAGGCAGGGTAGTTCGCGCTCCAGCCACGCTAGCCAGGGTCCCCCCAGTCATTGTGTCGCTGCTGGGAATAGTAGTACACCGCTCGCTCAGCCACACTATATAGCATTCTGTTTACTGCCACTCTGTGTACCTCGCTCAGCCACACTATATAGCATTCTGTTTACTGCCACTCTGTGTCTGCTGGGAATAGTAGTACACCGCTCGCTCAGCCACACTATATAGCATTCTGTTTACTGCCACTCTGTGTACCTCGCTCAGCCACACTATATAGCATTCTGTTTACTGCCACTCTGTGTCTGCTGGGAATAGTAGTACACCGCTCGCTCAGCCACACTATATAGCATTCTGTTTACTGCCACTCTGTGTACCTCGCTCAGCCACACTATATAGCATTCTGTTTACTGCCACTCTGTGTCTGCTGGGAATAGTAGTACACCGCTCACCCGCCACTGTATAGCATTGTGCTCTGTGTCGCTGCTGGGAATAGTGGTACACCGCTCACCCGCCACTGTATAGCATTGTGCTCTGTGTCGCTGCTGGGAATAGTGGTACACCGCTCACCCGCCACTGTATAGCATTGTGCTCTGTGTCGCTGCTGGGAATAGTGGTACACCGCTCACCCGCCACTGTATAGCATTGTGCTCTGTGTCGCTGCTGGGAATAGTGGTACACCGCTTACCCGCCACTGTATAGCATTGTGCTCTGTGTCGCTGCTGGGAATAGTGGTACACCGCTCAGCCACACTATATAGCATTCTGTTTACTGTTCTGTGTCTGCTGGGAATAGTAGTACACCGCTCGCTCAGCCACACTACATAGCATTCTGTTTACTGCCACTCTTTGTACCTCGCTCAGTCACACTATATAGCATTCTGTTTACTGCCACTCTGTGTCTGCTGGGAATAGTAGTACACCGCTCACCCGCCACTGTATAGCATTGTGCTCTGTGTCGCTGCTGGGAATAGTGGTACACTGCTCACCCACCACTGTTTAGCATTGTGCTCTGTGTCGCTGCTGGGAATAGTGGTACACCGCTCACCCGCCACTGTATAGCATTGTGCTCTGTGTCACTGCTGGGAATAGTGGTACACCGCTCAGCCACACTATATAGCATTCTGTTTACTGTTCTGTGTCTGCTGGGAATAGTAGTACACCGCTCGCTCAGCCACACTATATAGCATTCTGTTTACTGCCACTCTGTGTACCTCGCTCAGCCACACTATATAGCATTCTGTTTACTGCCACTCTGCGTCTGCTGGGAATAGTAGTACACTGCTCGTTCAGCCACACTATATAGCATTCTGTTTACTGCCACTCTGTGTACCTCGCTCAGCCACACTATATAGCATTCTGTTTACTGCCACTCTGTGTCTGCTTGGAATAGTAGTACACCGCTCGCTCAGCCACACTATATAGCATTCTGTTTACTGTTCTGTGTCTGCTGGGAATAGTAGTACACCGCTCGCTCAGCCACACTATATAGCATTCTGTTTACTGCCACTCTGTGTACCTTGCTCAGCCACACTATATAGCATTCTGTTTACTGCCACTCTGTGTCTGCTGGGAATAGTAGTACACCGCTCACCCGCCACTGTATAGCATTGTGCTCTGTGTCGCTGCTGGGAATAGTGGTACACCGCTCACCCGCCACTGTGTAGCATTGTGCTCTGTGTCGCTGCTGGGAATAGTGGTACACCGCTCAGCCACACTATATAGCATTCTGTTTACTGTTCTGTGTCTGCTGGGAATAGTAGTACACCGCTCGCTCAGCCACACTATATAGCATTCTGTTTACTGCCACTCTGTGTACCTCGCTCAGCCACACTATATAGCATTCTGTTTACTGCCACTCTGTGTCTGCTGGGAATAGTAGTACACTGCTCGCACAGCCACACTATATAGCATTCTGTTTACTGCCACTCTGTGTACCTCGCTCAGCCACACTATATAGCATTCTGTTTACTGCCACTCTGTGTCTGCTGGGAATAGTAGTACACCGCTCGCTCAGCCACACTATATAGCATTCTGTTTACTGCCACTCTGTGTCTGCTGGGAACAGTAGTACACCGCTCGCTCAGCCACACTATATAGCATTCTGTTTACTGCCACTCTGTGTACCTCGCTCAGCCACAGTATATAGCATTGTGTTTACTGCCACTTTGTGTCTGCTGGGAATAGTAGTACACCGCTCGCTCAGCCACACTATATAGCATTGTGTTTACTGCCACTCTGTGTACCTCGCTCAGCCACACTATATAGCATTGTGTTTACTGCCACTCTGTGTCTGCTGGGAACAGTAGTACACCGCTCACCCGCCACTGTATAGCATTGTGCTCTTTGTCGCTGCTGGGAATAGTGGTACACCGCTCACCCGCCACTGTATAGCATTGTGCTCTGTGTCGCTGCTGGGAATAGTGGTACACCGCTCACCCACCACTGTATAGCATTTCTGTACTGCCACTGTACTGCTGCCAGTCAGCGTGTACTTTAAGGATAAGTGAAATGAGGAAGAAATCCGGTGAAAGAGGGAGGGGCAAGGGAAGAGGTGTTTCCCCTGACGGTTCACGTACAGGCCACAGGGGAGCACCCAAGAAAACCCACTCAATACCGCCCATGTTGTCCAGGACAACAACCCTCACAAATCCAAAAGAACAGGACCAGATAATTACTTGGATGACCTCTCAAGCGTCCAGCAGTGGGTTAAGCAGCACCAGCACATCACGCACGAGGTCCGAGTCCTCAGACAGTTACAAGGAGCCAGTGGGCACAAAGCTGACACAACCGGCAGCGACACCACGCACACAACTGCCAGATAACCAGTCCGATAAATTACCTCAGGACACAATGGGGTATTTGCAGGAGCTATTTCCAGCCCAACAAACTTCCACCTTTCAAAGGTCAATGGAGGAACAGCCAGAAATGTTGTACCCGGATTCACAACCATTAACTGTGGGAAATGCACCGCGCACTGAAATACAAGGCGAGTTCGAGGAGGACTCGGAAACCCAAATCCCAGAGCAAGTTGGGCAGGAGGGGTTGCAATTGCAGGAGGTCGGCCGACAAGATCTGGAAGATGACGTTGGAGTGAGCTGCGCAGAGGTTGTTCTGGGGAGCTCTACTCCACGGCGGCGGCCCCCCACAATGACATATGACGAGTTTCAGGAGATGAAAGAGGAGGGTATGGACAATGTGGACAGAGACCCAGATTTTGTTTGTGAACGAGAACATCGCCGTCGTAGCAGCAGCACAGATGAGTCTGTTGAAGAACCCACTGCTGCACGAGTTCGCCTTGTGCCACAAAGTAGGCGGCGCGCAATTTCAGGCACCACAAGCGTGGAAGTTCAAGTGAGAGGCAAAAGAGGCGCAAACAGAAATCGCCAGCAAGGCAGGTGCTCCAAAGTCTGGGCTTTCTTTGAAGACTGCACTGAGGATGGTACTATGGCGATTTGCAAGGTGTGCAAGACCCGCCTGAGCAGGGGGAAAAGTATTAACAACCTCTCCACCACCAGCATGAGCCGCCACATGCTATCCAAACATCCCACTCTGTGGGCAAACACGGCAGGACAGGGTACCAGCAACACTGCCTCCCTTGGGGTCACCAGACTCACCACCAGACCCGCCTCAGCAGCAGCAGTAGCCCAGCCATTGCGTGGTTCACAACATTCACAAACATCAGACGCTGGCACTGTCACTTTCCGGAGTAGTGCTCTTGAGGTCTCCCAGTGTTCATCAAACACAACAACCAACAGCCCTTCAGTGTGCAGCCCTACGATTCAGTTGTCTGTCTCGGAGATGTTTGATCGCAGGAGGAAATTGCCAGCAAATGACCCCCGGGCCGTGGCAGTAACAGCCAGCATAGCCAAGCTTCTGGCCTGCGAAATGCTGCCATATCGAGTGGTGGAGACAAACAGCTTCAAGGGCATGATGTCAGTGGCCATCCCACGTTACGTGGTTCCCAGCCGCTACCACTTTGCGCGCTCTGCAGTGCCTGAGTTGCATGAGCACGTGGTCAGCAAAATAACCCGAAGCTTGAAGAATGCCGTTGTCTGCAAGGTTCACCTCACCACTGACACCTGGACGAGTGTGTTCGGCCAGGGTCGATACATCTCCCTTACCGCGCACTGGGTGAACCTTGTGGAGCCTGGCAGCGATTCCTCACCTGCTACGGCGCGGGTGTTGCCCACGCCGCAAACAGCTGCACCGCCGTCCCTCCCACTGGATGACAACAGCAGCACCTACCTCTCTGACTCCTTCTCCTCCAACGCATCTCAAAGCTGTACCTCATCCGGAAACGCTAACCCAGCAGCTGTAGGATCGTGGAAGCAGTGCAGCACAGCTGTTGGCATGCGTCAGCAAGCGTTGCTGAAGCTGATCTGCCTTGGGGATAAGCAGCACACAGGGGAGGAAATTTGGAGGGGAATAAAGGAACAGACGGATTTGTGGCTGGCACCGCTGGACCTGAAACCGGGCATGGTTGTGTGTGATAATGGGAGTAATCTCATTCACGCTTTAAGGTTGGCTAAGCTGACACACATCCCTTGCCTGGCGCACATGATGAACCTAGTAGTTCAGCGGTTCCTGAGGACATACCCAGGCGTGGCCGATCTTCTGTTGAAGGTGCGACGAGTGGCCAAACATTGAAGAAATTCCAGTACTGCTTCGGGGGCACTCGCCAAGATGCAGGAGCGCTTCAATCTCCCCCACCATCGCTTGCTGTGTGATGTCCCTACGCGCTGGAATTCTACGCTGCACATGCTAGCCCGCTTTTGCGAGCAGAAGAGTGCAGTGGTCCAGTACATGACGGCGCAGTACCGAGGCACATCCGGACAGCTGCCAAGCTTCTGTGGATCCGATTGGGCCAACATGTTGGACCTCTGCCAAGTCCTCCAAAATTTTGAGCAATCCACGTTGCTTGTGAGCAGTGACAACTCTTCAGTCAGCATTACCATACCACTGCTGTGTTTACTGAAGAGGTCAATGTTGAAAATCAAGGAAACAGCTGTCATGATGCAACTGGGGGAATCTGAAGGAGAAAACGATCAGCGTGATGGTACCAACATCAGGCCATCCGCATCAGGAAACGCTGGCCCCAGCAGCTATGACGAAGAAGAGGAGGAGGAACAGCTGGAGTTGGAGCAGGAATTTCCTGCCACCACTGACGAGGGCCAGAGCGGTGCACGTTGGACTTCCACAATTCAGCGCGAATGGTCAGCAAAAGCAGACCAGGAAGAAGGTGACGACTATGATGCATCACAACAACTATCACAACGCTCACAAGAGGATGATGAGGATTCTGGCAGGACTCTGGCACACATGGCTCAATTCATGCTAGACTGCATTGAACGCGACCCACGCATTGTGCGCATTCTGGACAACACCAATTACTGGGTTTATACCCTTCTGGATCCACGGTACAAACACAATGTTCCAAAACTGCTTGAAGAAAGAGTCAGACAGGTCAAAATGGAAGAATACCAGCAGGCCCTTGTGGAGACTTTAGAGAGGAGATTGACATCCTCCCCCTCCTCTAGCCAGTTGTACGCCGACAGACTGACTTCCGCAAACCCAGAACGACCAGGAGGGCAGCAAACAACACAAGCCGCAGCTAGTGCCCAAAAGGGAATGGTATCGGCAGTGTCCTTGGAGTGGGAAAATTTTATGACACCCATGCAGCAGCAGCCCACAGAACAGCAAGCGTGCAGATCCACCTCCAACACCGATCGCCTGGAGAAGATGGTCAAGGACTACATGTCAGATGGCGTAGCTGTGTTGAACAATCCATCTGCACCCTTCAACTATTGGGTATCGAAGCTAGACACCTGGCACGAACTGGCAATGTACGCAATAGAGGTGCTGGCTTGCCCGGCAGCCAGCGTTATGTCGGAACGCTGTTTCAGTGCTGCCGGAGGCATCGTCACAGATCGGCGTATCCGCCTCTCCACAGAAAATGCAGACCGTCTGACTCAAATTAAAATGAATCAATCCTGGATTGGAAACGATTACGGAACACTACTGGACCCCAACCAAGTAACATGAACAATGACCATCTGTGATGGGTTAGCGTTTCCGGTCCCTGTTTATTGAACCTCTAATCTTTATTACATTTATGACTGCATGGCGGCAAAAAGCATTGCTATATCCGCACGCTATTTGTCCTCATGCAAGGCCTATGATGCTGTGTCTCAAAAAGCGTGGCCTTCTCCTCCTGCGCCTCCTCCTGTTCCATCACGTGTGCTGCTGCTGCTGCTGGGTTAGCGTTTCCGGTCCCTGTTTATTGAACCTCTCATCTTTATTACATTTATGACTGCATGGCAGCAAAAAGCATTGCTATATCCGCACGCTATTTGTCCTCATGCAAGGCCTGGGATGTTGTGTCTCAAAAAGCGTGGCCTTCTCCTCCTGCGCCTCCTCCTGTTCCCTCACGTGTGCTGCTGCTGCTGCTGCTGCTGCTGGGTTAGCGTTTCCGATCCCTGTTTATTGAACCTCTCATCTTTATTACATTTATGACTGCATGGCGGCAAAAAGCATTGCTATATCCGCACGCTATTTGTCCTCATGCAAGGCCTGGGATGCTGTGTCTCAAAAAGCGTGGCCTTCTCCTCCTGCGCCTCCTCCTGTTCCATCATGTGTGCTGCTGCTGCTGCTGCTGGGTTAGCGTTTCCGGTCCCTGTTTATTGAACCTCTCATCTTTATTACATTTATGACTGCATGGCGGCAAAAAGCATTGCTATCCGCACGCTTCTTGTCCTCATGCAAGGCCTGGGTTGTGTCTCAAAGCGTGGCCTTCTCCTCCTGCGCCGCCCTCCTCCTGTTCCATCACATGTGCTGCTGCTGGGTTAGCGTTACGGTTACCGGTCCCTTTTCCTGGAACCTCTTCTCTGTATTACATTTATGACTGCATGGCGACAAAAAGCATGTTACCTGTGCAAAGAAACATGACATTTTCCGCATTTAAAAGACAGTTTTTCCTTTGAAACTTTACAATCAATTTTCTCAAAAACTATAAGCTCTTTTTCAAATATTTTTTTTCCTCTTGTACCCACTCCCAAGGTGCACATACCCTGCAAATTTGGGGTATATAGCATGTAAGGAAGCTTTACAAAGCACGAAAGTTCGGGTCCCCATTGACTTCCATTATGTTTGGAGTTCGGCGCAAACACCCGAACATCGCGGCGATGTTCGGCGAACGTTCGCGAACCCGAACATCTAGGTGTTCGCCCAACACTACTGGGAGCAACCAACCACAGGAAGCAGGTGGAGACAATATACCCGACTCCACTCGGGGTGGTCCTAGCCAGAACCGGTAAGGATGGTCGCTCTCTTAGTGGAAAAAGGGGGACAGAGTCCACTGTGGGGACTCCACTGGTGGTCTGCCACCTCCCCTCGGACAGGATGTGTTCGGGGGTATACTTGGCACATAAAAGGGAAAGAGGCGCCCTGGTGTAATAAAAGCATTTAAAATCAGCTTAAAATCGAAAAGTGATATGAGGTAGCTTACCTCAATGACGAAACCTCTGTAGTTAATACTAGAGATGGGCCGAACGGTTCGCCGGCGAACGGTTCCAGGCGAACTTTGGGGGTTCGCGTTCGCCTGCATCAGGCGAACTTTTGCGGAAGTTCGATTCGCCCCATAATGCTGTATTGAGCAAAATTTTTAGCCTCCATTTCACTGTCAGCAGACATGTTATTGTCAAACACACTGCTTTCAGTGCTAGAGAACCCACCCTCCCTTCAAGCTAGATCCTTTATACCATTTGACTCAGTTGTCTGGCTACACTAATTAGTTATGGGACAGCTGCTACACACTCTGCTAGGGAGATTTTAATTAGCTACCCTTCTGCCTCCTCCCTCCTCCCGGAGGGAGGAGGGTCTCTTCTGCCAGGGAATTATACTATTTTAAAAACCAGTATACATCATACCATAGCTGGGAATACATACATGAGTATACATCATACCATAGCTGGGGATACATACATGAGTATACATCATACCATAGCTGGGAATCAAACCCAGATCTCACTGTGTGGTGGGCACGTCACCCTAAGCACTGTACCACTACAGAAGTAAGTGAAGCTAGCCTAAAATTTAACATTTATGCTCAATGCAATAGAACTATTAGGTTGCTTAACCTCCCTGGCGGTTTATTAAAATCCGCCAGGGGGCAGCAAATACGTTTTTTTTTCTTTTTTTTTTTCTTTTTCATGTAGCGAGACAATGTCTCGCTACATGATAGCCGCTGCCGAGCGGCATCCCCCCAGCCCCTCCGATCGCCGAAGGATGGGATCTCTTGGAGGGCTTCCCCCGTCGCCATGGCGACGGGCGGGATGACGTCACCGACGTCATCGACATCGTGACGTCAAAGGGGAATCCGATCCACCCCACGGCGCTGCCTGGCACTGATTGGCCAGGCAGCACACGGGGTCTGCGGGGGGGGCGGCTGCGGCGACGCGTATAGCGGCGGATCGGCAGGTAGCGGCGGCGATTGGAGGTTACACACAGCTAGCAAAGTGCTAGCTGCGTGTAACAAAAAAAAATTATGCAAATCGGCCCAGCGGGGCCTGAGCGGTGCCTCCCGACGGCATAGCCCGAACTCAGTTCGGGCTTACCGCCAGGAAGGTTAAAGGAGAACTGTAGTGAGAGGTATATGGAGGCTGCCATATTGATTTCCTTTTAAGCTATACCAGTTGCCTGGCAGCCCTGCTGATCTATTTGGCTGCAGTAGTGTGAATCACACCAGAAACAAGCATGCAGCTAATCTTGTCAGATCTTACAAAAATGTCAAACACCAGATCATACCATAGCTGGGAATCGAACCCAGATCTCACTGTGTGGTGGGCACATCACCCTAAGCACTGTACCACTACAGAAGTAAGTGAAGCTAGCCTAAAATTTAACATTTATGCTCAATGCAATAGAACCATTAGGTTGCTTAAAGGAGAACTGTAGTGAGCGGTATATGGAGCCTGCCATATTGATTTCCTTTTAAGCTATACCAGTTGCCTGGCAGCCCTGCTGATCTATTTGGCTGCAGTAATAATAATAATCCAAACATTTGTATAGTACTTTTCTCCTGTCAGACTCAAAGCGCTCAAGAGCTGCAAGCCACCGGGACGCGCTCAAGAGGCCACCCTGCAGTGTTAGGGAGTTTTGCCTTGAACTCCTTACTGTATAGGTACTTGACCTAGCCAGGATTCAAACCCTGGTCTCCCATGTCAAAGGCAGAGCCCTTAACCAGTACACTATCCAGCCACTGTAGTGTGAATCACACCAGAAACAAGCATGCAGCTAATCTTGTCAGATCTTACAAAAATGTCAAACACCAGATCTGCTGCATGCTTGTTCAGGGTCTAGGGCTAAAAGTATTGGAGGCAGAGGATCTGCAGGATAGCCAGGTAACTGGTATTGCTTAAAGGGATACTGTAGGGGGGTTGGGGGAAAATTAGTTGAACTTACCCGGGGCTTCTAATGGTCCCCCGCAGACATCCTGGGTTGGCGCAGCCACTCCCCAATGCTCCGGCGACGCCTCCGGTTCACTTCTGGAATTTCTGACTTTAAAGTCAGAAAACCACTGCGCCTGCGTTGCCGTGTCCTCGATCCCGCTGATGTCATCAAGAGCGCACAGCGCAGGCCCAGTATGGTCTGTGTCTGCGCAGTACACTCCTGGTGACATCAGCGGGAGCGAGGACACGGCAACGCAGGCACAGTGGTTTTCTGACTTTTAAAGTCAGAAATTCCAGAAGTGAACCGGAGGCGGGGCCGGAGCATTGGTGAGTGGCTGCGCCAACACAGGATGTCTGCGGGGGACCATTAGAAGCCCCGGGTAAGTTCAGCTCACTTTCCCCCGACCCCCCTACAGTATCCCTTTAAAAGGAAATCAATATGGTAGCCTCCATATACCTTTCACTACAGTTCTCCTTTAAGAAACCTAATGGTTCTATTGCATTGAGCATAAATGTTAAATTTTAGGCTAGCTTCACTTACTTCTGTAGTGGTACAGTGCTTAGGGTGATGTGCCCACCACACAGTGAGATCTGGGTTCGATTCCCAGCTATGGTATGATCTGGTGTTTGACATTTTTGTAAGATCTGACAAGATTAGCTGCATGCTTGTTTCTGGTGTGATTCACACTACTGCAGCCAAATAGATCAGCAGGGCTGCCAGGCAACTGGTATAGCTTAAAAGGAAATCAATATGGCAGCCTCCATATACCTCTCACTACAGTTCTCCTTTAAGCAACCTAATGGTTCTATTGCATTGAGCATAAATGTTAAATTTTAGGCTAGCTTCACTTACTTCTGTAGTGGAACAGTGCTTAGGGTGACGTGCCCACAACACAGTGAGATCTGGGTTTGATTCCTAGCTATGGTATGATGTATACTCATGTATGTATTCCCAGCTATGGTATGATGTATACTGGTTTTTAAAATAGTATAATTCCCTGGCAGAAGAGACCCTCCTCGCTCCGGTAGGAGGGAATAGGTAGGAGGGTAGGAGGGAGGAGGCCAATTAAAATCTCCCTAGCAGAGTGTGTAGCAGCTGTCCCATAACTAATTAGTGTAGGCAGGCAAATGGTATAAAGGACCTTGCTTGGAGGAGGGAGGGTGGGTCCTCCAGCAGTGATGTGTATTTCACTCAATTAGGTGTGGCTCCAGGTATTAGAGCTTTTGAAACATGTTTTCTATCATTTTTCCAGTTGATAGAATTTTTTTAAACTTTCAAAGTTCGCCTCCCCATTGAAGTCTATTGCGGTTCGCAAACTTTTTCGCGAACCAAACCTTTCGCGGAAGTTCGCGAACAGGGTTCGCGAACCTAAAATCGGAGGTTCGGCCCAACTCTAGTTAATACAAGGGATTTTTATTAGCACAGGCTTGTGCTAATAAAAATTCCTTGTATTAACTACAGAGGTTTCGTCATTGAGGTAAGCTACCTCATATTACTTTTGGATTTTAAGCTGATTTTAGATGCTTTTATTACACCAGGGCGCCTCTTTCCCTTTTACGTGTTTTATCCTAGGAGATCATTTTTCACCTATTTTTAGATAACTTTTCAGCACTATGCAATTGAAAATGTACAAAAAAAATAGGTGAAAAAAATACTATCAAAATTATTTTGACTCTTTGCTCTCTTGATGGTGGTTTAAAGGACATTATATTGACAATAATGTGTGAAAATATCACCTAGGAGTAAACTCAGGAGAAAAAGTTAATTGCATATGGGCCAATCAGTTCAGTATTCAAAATACATGAATGTGGTAAAATTGACCAAGCAAGACTGGGTATGTGTACCAGGCTTGAAACACTGAGTTTGTCTCAACAAAAGCTGAATTTTCTTTCAACTCAGTGGCTTTATTTTTTTTAAATACAGTATGTTGTACCTATTTAGAAGTGGATTGACACTTTCTTATTTTCTTAATTTCAAATCTGATCCTTATTTTTGTACTGTTATTTTCATAATGATGAGTGATCAGGCATTGTTTGTTATGATCATCAATATGAACAGACTACTATAATTATTCTAAACTAGTGATCAGAAACTGCATTTAGTTGCATGAAGTAAAAGATCCCCATCCATGACCATTTTTTAAACAAACACTAATGTCTCCACTGTTCTCTATGGATTTTGCCACAATGAAAGTGGTGAACCCCATTTGGTGGTCAATATAGTAGTAATCAGACTAAGGCCCAGTGCACACCAAAAACCTCTAGCAGATCAGCAAAAGGCTAGAGGTTTTTGAAGCAGATTTCAGAGCAATTCTAGGCACGTTTAGAGAGGTTTTTTAAACATGCCTAGCGTTTTTTTGGGAGCGTTTTTGTGTAGCAGATTTCATATATTGTTACAGTAAAGCTATTACTGAACAGCTTCTGTAACAAAAAAACGCCTGAAAAACCACTCTGATCGAGCAGTTTGAGCTTTTCCTATACTTTACATTGAGCATCCGCAAAAGTGCTGCAGGACCCACGTTTGCAGTTTGCTAAAAACATCAAACCGCTGGTGTGCACCATCCCATTGAAATACATTAGCCATGCGTTTTCACAGGCGGCAGCGATTTTGAAAATGCTACCAAACATGCTTGGTGTGCACTAACCCTCATTGTTACTTTATGACTAAGAAAATCATGATGAGAGTGCCATTGAACATTACCCAAAGTGGTAGGCACAGAACAGTGCATTTCAGCATAAAACTGTGACTATTTAAGCTAATTGCCACTTTTATACATATGGAAATGTAAAAAATTATATATATTTTTCAGCAGAAATGAAGCTCTCTTTGATAACAGTTTTTTTTTTTGCTTTGTCCTTTTATAATTAGATGGCTTAGTGAATACTTTAGAGATTGTGTACTTATCTGTGCCAGTAACAAGTTCAAGAGTACATGTTTTGTGGACAAAAGTCATATGCAGTGTTGCTTGCAATTTTTTTTGCATCAAAATTCCGAAAGTTACCCTTTGAATTTTTCTGCAGGAAAACCGTATCTGAAGCTGTCTCTCACTGTTTCTTGGCTGCTTCAGAAAACAGGACTGTACTCAGTAGCTATTTTGCATAGATAACAACTGAAGTTTTCTTTAACTCTTGCTGCACTGGAAAACAGTATGAGACTTATTTGCTCCTAATGTTCTATTATCTTATTGTATTATGAGTAGTGATGTCGCGGAACTCCGATTTTCGGTTCGCGAACACCATTCGCGAATTTCCACGGAAGGTTCGGTTCGCGTAAAAGTTTGCGAATCGCAATAGACTTCAATGGGGAGGCGAACTTTGAAAAATAGAAAAAATTATGCTGGCCAGAAAAGTGATGGAAAAGATGTTTCAAGGGGTCTAACACCTGGAGGGGGGCATGGCGGAGTGGGATAGACACCAAAAGTCCTGGGGAAAAATCTGGATTTGACGCAAAGCAGCGTTTTAAGGGCAGAAATCACATTGAATGCTAAATTGCAGGCCTAAAGTGCTTTCAAACATCTTGCATGTGTATACATCAATCAGGGAGTGTAATTAGAGTTCTGCTTTACACTGACACACCAAACTCACTGTGTAATGCACCGCAAGCATGCGTAGTGACGGCCGTGCTGGACTGATGCGCAACATGGCCTAAGTCAGGCCGTGGCAGTTTTCCAGCCCATATGGTTGCCGGGCTGTGGTAGCTCAATGATAGAACAACAGTGACTGTCCAGCTGATCAAATTTGGTCTGTCCACAATGAAGCAATGACCTTATTATCTTCTTGTATGTAGGTAGGCATAGGTAGGAGTCCCAGTATAGGTAGGTAGGCAAAGGTAGGAGTCCCAGTATAGGTAGGTAGGCATAGGTAGGAGCCTCAGTATAGGTAGGTAGGTGCCTCAGTAGTTAGCTAGGCATACGTAGGAGACCCAGTATAGGTAGGTAGGCATAGGTAGGTGTCGCAGTAGTTAGCTAGGCATAGGTAGGAGACCCAGTATAGGTAGGTAGGCATAGGTAGGTGCCTCAGTAGTTAGCTAGGCATAGGTAGGAGACCCAGTATAGGTAGGTAGGCATAGGTAGGTGTCCCAGTAGTTAGCTAGGCATAGGTAGGAGACCCAGTATAGGTAGGTAGGCATAGGTAGGAGTCCCAGTATAGGTAGGTAGGCATAGGTAGGTGCCTCAGTAGTTAGCTAGGCATAGGTAGGAGACCCAGTATAGGTAGGTAGGCATAGGTAGGTGCCTCAGTAGTCAGCTAGGCATAGGTAGGAGACCCAGTATAGGTAGGTAGGCATAGGTAGGTGTCCCAGTAGTTAACTAGGCATAGGTAGGAGTCCCAGTATAGGTAGGTAGGCATAGGTAGGTCCCCTAGTATAGGTAGGTGTCCCCGTATAGGTAAGTAGGTGCCCCAGTAGTTAGGTAGGCATAGGTAGGTGTCCCAGTATAGATAGTTAGGCAGGGCCTGGCTGGCACAGTAATAACATTTACCAAGGTCCAGCTGCAACAGATAGGGCTGTATAATGTCAGTGTCAGTGAGCAACACACACAAAAAAAACACATCAAGAAAACATTAGCTCTCAAAAGAGCTGTTGAGGGGTGCTATTTTAGCAATAACAATCAGCCAGGAGCAAGCCAAGAGCCTAACTAATCTTTCCCAAGGAGAAAAAAATCTGCAGCAGCTCTCCCTAGTCTGTCTATTTGCAGCAGACGAGTGAGTGTCATGGCCAGCGAGCCTGCCTTATATAATGGGGGGGGGGGGGGGGCTCCAGGACTGAGTGTAGCCTGATTGGCTACAATGTGCCTGCTGACTGTGATGCAGAGGGTCAAAGTTGACCCTCATAGTGCATTATGGGGCGAATCGAACTTCCGCAAAAGTTCCCCTGCTCTTGGCGAACGGGAACCACCGAAGTTCGCCTGGAACCGTTCGCGGGCGAACCGTTCCCTACATCTCTAATTATAAGACATGAGCTTCAAACTTTTACTCCACAACTGGAGGTTCAAATAAAATTGATTGTTAAGAAGCAGTTCGGAAAATCCAAATTCTACAGTATCCATGTTTCGTCTGTCAATAAGTTGCAAATAAACCCGCCGTGTTCACATATGTCTGCTTTTCAGCTTTTATTACTTCTGACCATTCCATAGACCTTTAATTTAGTTGTGCCAGCTCAGAGTATTTTTTTAGTGGATGCTTTCCATATTGGGATTAAAAATTCAACAGTGGGCCGCCCCAGATCCACATGCTGTCAGTCTATTAAAACAACAGCTGTACTGTACTGTTGCCTTTTTGTATCATTTGGCACTGGAGGTATCCTCTGTATCCAAACACGAGCCAGCATTCAACTCGGCACCCATGACTACAAGATCTGTTGGTTTTAATTAAGTTTTGCACAGGGCAATAGTTTATGAGCCATAATATAATCAGCAGCGCCTGATTCTCTCCCGTAAAAATCCTGAGCAAATTAATTTTAGATAACACAAAACAGATTTCCCCTTCTGTTCTGTAATTTATTTTTTATTTTCATGGCCAGTTGTTAAAAATATTAATTTCTGTGAAGTCTGCAGAAGAAAAAAAAAAATATACGTCTCCGAGCGAAGCACATTCTTACGTTCCTTTTTTATGGCTGAAAGAAGAGGCTGAGTGGAATGAAATTATCAGTATTCACTATTCAGCCGTGCGGGAGATTAAAATATCAAGAACTTGCGCTGACTCTTTCGGGAGGGCAGCGAATTATGGTAGAAGTGCTTTCATTTATTTGTGTTTTCAGGACAATAACAGAAAGAAAACTTTGTAAAGTACAGAAATAATTTCTCAAACCTATGTTCAAACTATAACCATTGCGTTGCACATTCAGAGGATCGGAACACAATGACTGGAGGGGATTACCACTAGCACCAGGGAAGCATTTATATATGAGGTAACATTTGCTGCACTTCATATATGTGGGGTAATGTATGTGCATTTCACATGTGAAAGGGGTAAAGAGGCGTCCAAGGTAAATAAAATGCATTAAAAACAACTAAAATATAGATAAATGAGGAGGTTTACCTTAATGATGAAACATTATTATTTATTAGTGAAAAAGCACAGGCAACGCGTTTCATGGGAACTCGCCCACTTCCTCATGCCAGATAATGTCCCACTAAATGCCGGTAGCCGGTTTTTAATGCATTTTATTCACCTTGGGTGCCTCTTTACACCATTCTACTGTGTCTCACCCCATTCGTGGGGTGTTTCTACACCTGACCACTGGTGGTCTCTGACACTACCTAGTTTGCCAGAGTGTAAGAGTTTTTTCAAGAGAGCGACCTTTGCCAGGTCTCCTGGTACCCCGAGTGGAGTCGGGTTTGTGCATCTCCACCTGCCTGCAGTGGTCGGTTGCCCTTCTGCAACCCGCCTTTGTGAGTATCATTTAAACACCATCTAATTTATTCATTAATCTTTGTGACGTACTGCACCATCTGGGCTCCCATTGTTTCTGTGTTTCTTTCCATAGTATGCATATATTCACCCTCAACCTTCTTATATTTCACATGTGACTTAAGAACTGCCTTAATTCTTCATTTCCAATAATCCAAAGCGCTTGTTAAGCACTTTTAATTTCCTTTCTTTGTCCTCCTCCTTCTCCATGCTTATCAGATTAATTATTTGCAACATATTTCACAAAAATGACAAAATCTGTTTTTTTTTTCCCCCATGCAGCCTTCCAATTCCATTTCTAACCCTTTCATCGACAACTGTTCTTTATCTGCTTTCTCTCCACTCTCTGAATATTCTGTCTCCTCTCTAATCTCATTTTACCACCTGTTCAATTGGATCCTATTCCCTCCTATCTTATTCTGTAGCTAACCTCATCCTTCATCCCTATACTATCATCACTATTTAACCTATCCCTCTCCCCAGGCATCTTTCCGTCCTCACTCAAAAAAAGGCTTTTTTAAGTTTAAACACCACTACTTTAAAAAAATCTCTAGATTCCACAGCACTCACTAACTACTGTCTTGTGTCACTTCTCCCATTTGCATCTAAATTACATGAACATCATAAACATTCTGAATTAAGCCATTTCATACTCATCCTTGTTGATCTGTCATCAGCATTTGATACTGTTGACCACACCTTACTCCTATACTAAATGGATAAGCTGCCACTTTAGCATAATGTAAATACTGACAGTCATGTCTAAAACTCATGGGGAAGCAAGTTATTTGGTTGATCAGCTAATAGGTTTGCAAAGCTCTGATTTGTTGTGATCACATCCTGTTTCAGCATATGATCATGAATAGCAAATCAGAGACCTACATTTCTATCACCTGACCAAAATGATCACATGCTTCTCCAATGAGTTCTAGACATTGACAATCACTAAATCTCAATCAAGCCTAGCGTGCTGTCTACATGTGTTCAAAAACTGACATAGCTATAAACCAGTAAACTTATGATTCTCCAAAGAATTGCACACCACAACTGCCGCAAAGCCAATGTTAGACGGTGGCATGGTTTACACGTGAATGTGGCTTCGAATGCAGGAAAAAAACATACTTCTTGGAACATAGTATCACTTATTGTGTGCATTTTCCCACTGACTGTTAGCTACTGTGGAATAACGTTAATAGTATTTAAATTGACACAAATGTGCACCGTGTGCAAAAAATCGAGTGTGCAAAGTCACACATGCTTTCGCACTGACATGTGTGGTCCCAGCCTTAAAGGATATCTTAGCGCTGGATAAAAATTAAAAACAGGGGGAAAATGCAAGCTGTGGCTTTGTCTGCGCATGTGCAGAGCACTTGGGCATGCAATCAAGGATGCGTGTCACCGGGCAGCGCCTGCACACTGATCGCCGACCCTCCCAACCTGAAAGTAGCTTCGGGGAGCTATTAAAACATAACGGAGGGGGGCGGAGAAGAACTGGGGATGACATCACGGTACACATGCCTGCTCCTCTTCGTTTTGGATTTTTTATCCAACCCTAAGGTATCCTTTAAATGCAGGGGCGTAGCAATAGGGGTTGCAGAGGTTGCAACCGCATCAGGGCCCTTGGGCCAGAGGGGCCTCAAAGGGCCCTCCTTTAACTGCAGTATTAGCTCTCTATTGGTCATGTGCTCATAATAATCACTTCTATCGATACTTTGATTAGTAGTAATCATTAACAAACTGCTCTCCATTCCCTTCTTGCACATCTGACACTGTAGTTGCCATTGGCAGGTATTGGTGTGATGTATCAATTGTTATGTATAGAGTGCTTGGGGGGGCCCATTGTAAAACTTGCATCGGGGCCCACAGCTCCTTAGCTACGCCACTGTTTAAATGACTGTGTTTGGAATCTATTAGGTTTCTGCCCGCAAATTGCTATTACTGAATTCCTAAATAGTCAACTTTACATGGATAATTCTTTTAATAATGGAAACATTGCAATAAAACTCTTTCCTGCCATCACTGTCATTCTTGTTATTTAAAAAAAAAAAGTTCTTAAACTGTTTTTTAAATGTATCAATAACTTTCCTCTGCTGTAATGAATCTGCAGAAAAATACATGATGTCCTTTCTGAAACAGAAAGCAGAGTTCAAAGTCATTCTAAATGATATCTGCATGTTAATTGTTCTTTGCACGTATATATGAATGTATATATATATTTATTTCTGACAACTCATTTTCTGTCTGCCCATGTATTTGTTCAGCTTATGAGCAATTTGCTGCAGGGTATCAGAAATGTAGGTGGCAAGGTCAGGCAATGGATGTCAGAGCAGCCTGTGAATAATTAGTGCTCTTAATTGTTCCCTTTGGGAAGAATGTGGAGAATAGGAGCCATTGATGAGTGATGATAGGAATCGGGTACTCTGGAGGATGGCACGATGGATGTGTGTGTGTGTACTTGTATTATAAACTGACACGTACTCAGTGAATGTAAATGAGTTTGGGAATGTTTGTGTGCATGTATTAGGACAGAGACACAGTGTGTGTGTGTGTGCATGAATATTGGGAAATCAGGTGTGAATACACAAATGTGTACACAGAGGGCTGCCTTGCTGGCACAGCCATTCAGTTCCTGATGATTACTGGTTACAGCAATCTTTCACACAACGTGCAGCATGTTTTTTTTTAAAGCGGACCTGAGTTCAGAACTTCCTCTCTGCTCTAAAACATACGCAACAGCATAATAACCTTTAAGAAAAAACTTTTATTTGTTACAGCTAATACAAATCCTGCAATAAATCAGCAGTTTGTCTACTTCCTGATTCCTGGAAGCAGACATATTGGTAACATCCTGTGCTTTCATGTGACACAGGGCAGAGATTAAATTACAACTTGTGATTAGACACAGATGAGGGGGGATTAGACAGGCTAAACTCTCTAAATACATACAGGGTGCATTTCTCTACATCTTCCTTCTGTGCTGTGCAAGAGTTCAGGTCCACATTAAACCCTGCGCTCTCACTGTTAGGATGCTGTTGCATCCCTGGTCACAGCCATGGCGTTCTGACGCTGTTATCCCCTCCCTTTTGACCAGGCTCCCTTCTGGATTCCCCCCTTATTGGCTATCCCATTTGCAATTTAAATAATTAAAGGCAACTTGTGGTGGGAGAAAAAGCAGAACACCAGAACACCATTGTTGAATTCTTGCATAAAATTGCCAGCATTATCTTTGCTTACTTTGCTTTAGCTAGTAGTGTAACAATAGCATAGTGTAGCCTTTTCCACCTGAGGCTATGGGGGCCTGCTCCTCCTCTTTCTCTGCCCATTTTGCAAGATAGTGTAGAGATCAAGGCCGGATTTCTGGAAAGGCCACAAAGGCCCAGACTAATTAAAATACATACATTTGCATGAAAATTTGCATAATCATGCATTAACTCTGAGTTATTTACATCTCAATGACCATCCTTACTTATCGGCCATCCCTGGTGATTAATGAATTCTGGGTTTATTTTACTACAGGCATCTCCAGAAATTTCCAAACATCTGCAGAGAGATATAAGTTCTCCATCAAACCTGGACTGGATTTTTTTTTAATGAACTGCTATAAGCCGGTAAAAGATTGGAAACCCTCTAGCTTTGTGACTAAAGGAAGGAGAGTGTAGTCTCCAACTTATTCCCCAAAACCACTTGCGAACCTCTCATCAGTCACACAGATCTAAACCTACCACCTGACAGCAGGGCCGGATTTACCATAAGGCTCTGTAGGCACGTGCCTACAGGCACCTGATGATGGAGGGGCGGATCACTCGCCTCCCCTAGTGCCTCCTAGTGAGGATCATAATCCACAAATTACGATTTCGCTAAATTTCACGTACATTTTTGCAATTACGCTTATACGTAATTACAATTTGGAAATTCAATTGATTTTGTGTAGTCATTTATAATTTCGCATAAAATTTTGCAAAATGTTGTGCAATTTATTGCTGATTTTAGCAGTGAATAGCAAAGCCACCATACATGCTATTGACACCAAAATTGCTACATATGTTAGAGAGAATAGTGGGTACAAGTAAAAAAAAAAACATTTTTCAAAAAGACCTTAAAGTTTTTGAGAAACTCGATTGTAAAAATGCAAGTAAAAAATGTTTTTTAAACTTAGAAAAAAACATTTTTCTTTGCATTTTTAAAAACGAATTTCTCAAAAACGACAAGGTCTTTTTGAAAAAAAAAATTTTTGTGACTTATACCCACTATTCTGCTTAACATATGTTGCAATTTTGGTAGCAATAGCATATATGGGGCTTTGCTATTAACCTCTAAATTCCTCACAAAATTATGCAAAAATTTGTGAAAATTACGCAAAATTTTGAAATGCTACTATTACATGCAAATTTAATTATGATTTTCTCTGAAATTTTGCATTACGATTACGATGCGTAACTGCAAATTTTGGTGCCTCCCTAGATCATCAGGGACATCTGTATGGCTGATATTGAGGTGAAATCCCTCCTGCAGTAGATTGTCATAACCATGGCCCTGACAGTTTCCTGTATGTGAACGTCGTTGCATTGTGGGAAATAATGTCTGTTTCCAACTGTCAAGCAAGCAGTACCTTCCTCTGCATGTAGATATATTAAAAATAATAATAATTTAAAAATTTTTTTTAGCTTATCACATTGTAACTGGGTGTGCTTATAGATGACAGCAGTTGGTGCTCTTTTTTCATGTCTGCTAGTAGTAAAGATGATAAAGTGCATCCTCATGGTGGATCAAACAACATAAACAAATTACATGGGTGAATATCAATAATTACTTGATCTATCTTCTATTTCTTAACATCTCCCTTTGCTATGTATTGATTTCCCCCCCATCCCTCTGCTACCATCTTTCCATAAAGTTACTCTTTATAGAGTATCTAAATTATAAATTATATAATAAAGTGTGATTTTCTCCTCCCAGGGGTCATATTCCACATGTGGTTTGAAATCCCTGCCCCTGTCTGAAACCTGGCCCAGACAATTTTTGTTCTTTCCAAGAAATATGTTCAAAGGATGCTGGGGGATTGATGTCATGACTCCACCTCCCATGTTGTGCTGCCAGCCCACACACACTGTAAAATGAGATGTAATCTAATCCAGGCAGGCAAATATCTGGGATAGCAATGACATGATAAGACAGGCTGCAGCTGTTCTGCTGTCTCCCCCCCTCCGCTGCACACTGTGAAAACAGAGGTAATTTGATACAGGGGTTGGGAGGCCACCAGGCTGGAGGGGAGGACACAATGCTGAGGGTGTACTTGCAAGGCGCAGCAACCCCAGCACTTACCACCATAAAGCCTCACTGAGCCAGGGGGGCGAGGCCATACCACGCGCTCTCAAGCAAAGCATCAGCAGCCAGCCCATCCAAGGCCACCAACACAGGCTGACAAAAGCCCAAATAAAACAGACTATAGAAAGCTGCAAGGAACGATACATAGAGGAATGGAGAAGTGACATAAAGAATTCCAAGAAACTCGCTGTCTATCAATCACTACAGAGGGAGTACACAATGGCTCCATATCTGGAAAGGCTACATCACCACAAAGACAGACAGGTCTTGAGTTTGTACCGTCTGAGTGCCCACAGCCAAGATAGAGACAGGGCGGCACAGACAGACATGGAAGCCCCGGGAGGAGAGACTGTGCAGACAATGCGACCAGGAGGTTTTGGAGGATGAGGCCCACTTCCTGCTACTCTGCAGCAAATACGCACCTGTGAGGACCGCCCACTTCCAGAGACTCTCCGCCCACATCCAGGATTTTACCTCCACGGATGAAGAGAGGAAACTGTACATCCTACTGGGGGAGGAGGAAACAACCCTGCAAATAGCGGCCCGATATGTCACAGCCTGTCACCAACTGAGAGGAACATGATACCACATGGACTGTATTCCCCCCAATACCCCCTATGGACTGTATATCCCAGTCCCCCATGCTGTCCCTTACATCCTCCACACACCTATGGACTATATACCCCAACCCCCTTTATCCTTCCCTTATTCCCACAACCCCCCCCCCCCCTCCCATGTTAATGTTTTGTTTTGTTTTGCTTTGGCAATGCTAAATGTATTTGGTCCTGCCAATAAAGCTTTTTTGGATTTGGATTTAGATTTGGCATCAGCATGAGGAGAAAGATGGAGGTGCTAGTGCTACTACATATATAAATGTTTATCTATTCTATCCACTATGATGCACCAGATGTAAACTTGACATGTTCATCAAACTGTAAACAGTGCATAGACTACATGCATGTATTGCCATTCAACTTTTTTTGACCGGAGGTAGTCTTTAATATAGCAGCAAGCAACAGCTGAAGAGAGTGGCTCATATACCTTTTAGGCCCTAAAACCGCAAAGTTTTGCGGGAGTTATTTGTCCACGATTAACGCTGAAAAATCACTGGACACTGCAGCATTTTGGGAGTGATCGCAATGCTATGCATGCTGATCGCAATCTCTAATCGCGAATCAAGGGCAAAATGCTGCATGTTTCGCGTTTGCGATTAACACTAACCGCAAATGCAGCAGGGAGAACACTGCCATAGGCTTACATGTGCTCGCGTGATTCCCGCTCAAGCGTGAATGGGGCCTTAGAGTCTGAAATCCAGCTGTAACTGAAACAGGTAGCCATCGACCCATCACCTCTAGCTATAGAAATGTAAACATTAAAATACAAACTTCAAAGATTCTACATAATGTATGTGGGCGAAATACCAGTATGCACCATTGTAAATGTGCCAAATTAAATATAGAGGTTTGTCTCAATATAACATTTTGAATCTGCAGCAAAGAAGATTTCTGCATTGTTAAAAAAACAAAACAAAACCCCTGTGCCTGCCTGATGGACAGGTCATTGCTCTAGGAGCAAGGCTGCCAGGGAATATCAGCATAGATGACAAAAACTTTCCAGCTCACTCCTACTTCATTCACCTCCACTTTTTGCTAATAGCGTGAAATTATTACAGCGCAAACAACAAAAATCTATAGAACTACATGGCTTAGCATGTATAGATATCCATCATTATAAAAGTAATGGTCCACTTCCCAGGAATCTGACTATATATGACACATGGTACAGTAGGAAAACATGCACACAGTTCAGTTTTAATTGAGTTGCTCTATACCACGAGTAATTGGATGGCTATATTCAGCAGTCCGTTCTCCAGGGACTCTCACTCTTACGGTTTTAAAGAGTTGCTGACATCTTTTCTGCCAGGTCTGCTCTGAGCCCCTAATTTAACAGACTCCTGTAAGGCATGTGTAGCCAAAATAAATCTGACTTTCATTAAGGGTCCACTCCGGTCAAAGAAAAATGTTTCTCCTCCATTCACTCAGTGGTAATTGTCTACCTTGTGGCTCTGTCTGTCATGCAAGTTAAAGGAGAAGTTAGGCAAAGTGTAAAAAAGAAGTTACTGTAGGCATATAGCGTATGTGCAGTGTTATATGAACTCTTTGCCTGTCTGTTATCTCTTCTCTTCTCCTCTTCTCTTCCCGAATGAGGTCAAAGGCCACCAGGATCTCACAGACCCCTCTAATCCAGGCAGTCACTTCTTGGAACTCCTGTCATCAGGCCAACATTTCAGAGCCATCCCCTATAGTTCCACCAGGCACAGGAACATGTTCTTTCCCCAGGCTGACTTCCTACTGGACGTGCCAAGTTGCAGCACTCTAGTCCTTCAGGAAGCATCTCTTCACCTGAGGTCGATCGCAAACTGCCATCTCTCCTGTGTGGAACTTTGCCCCACTTCCAAGTTATCAGAAGTTTATCCACTCTGCTTTGAATGCTTGATTTCTAGGACTGTGAGGACAACCCTCCTATTGTCTGTCTTATGTACTGTCTTGTACTACTGCCTTTGCCATGTGTACCACAATCAATTCCAAGTACAGTACGTCAAACAGTGGGAGTAAGCCTGATGGGGGAGGGAGTTCCATTGCTTGAATAAGTTGAAGATGGGAGCAAGCCAGATGGGGGGAGGGAGTTCCATAGAGTAGGGGCTGCTCTGGAAAAGTCCTGGGTCCTCCCGAGTGGGCAAGGGAGCCAAGGGGTAGATATTTGCAGAGTGATGGAGAAGTATGTTTGAAGGTTTCTAGGATCAGAGCATGTGAAGTAGAGAGTTCCAAACAAGAGGTGAAATTCGGGAGAAGCCCTGCATGTATGAGTGAAAGGAGGGGACCAAACTAGAAGAAAAAAGGGTATTGTGAATGAAACAAGTACATTGGGCACTGGCACTCACCTCTTAATTGGATTGCCGGCACAGCTGCGGTGGGGGTTCGGCAGAGCTGGTGGCTGAAGTTACTGCTATGGCTGTGGTGTGGCTTCAGCTTTGGTGCGGGTTTGGGCAGCTGGAGGTTCAGCTGAGGTTAACTTCTCTTTGAGGATGGGAGCTTGAATATAGCAAAGCCTAGTACCGGGGGGTTAGGCATCAAGAAGGGGGGTCCAATTAGAATGGTTAGGTATCAGGAAGAGATCTACATGGGATGGGGTAGCATTAAGCATCACATGTGGTATTCAACTATAAGGGGATACTGGAATTGGTTAGGATTGGGTGAATGAATTGTGGACTAGTACATCACAATGATGGACACCACGCTGTAAACTTGAAGCAGCAGAGTATCAGGAATGATATTTCCAAAGCACTGCACCTGCTTTGTACATACCTCAGAGCTCTGACACTCTCTAACATACTATACATCCTATCTGAAAGAGGGCAACAAGAAAGTTAAAAAGGTAAGTTAAATAATGAAGCATTGATTTATGAGTTGACACCTTAGTCTTGTGTTCTCACTTTTACCTAAAAAGATTAAAGGAAAATGCCATGGAGGAGTAGAAAGTGAAAATGTAATCAGATGTGTAGTCAGTGATATGATTTAACCTCTTCTGGACTTGTCTAATGCATTTCAGAAAGCCTATTACTCTATTGTTAATGCCGGAGTTCTTCAGACCAGTGACCCCGACACAGACATATAGGCACCACTTAGTATATGAATGATAGGAATTTACTGTTCTCACTGATTCATTGTTAATTTCAGAATGGACAGGGGTAAATCAATTACAGCAGACAGTCATAATATAAAATGTAATAAAAGAGTCTGTAAGGTTAAACAATAAAAAAACACATACTTACCTCAGGAGGCATCCCCCATTCTCCTCAGCCAGCCCAATCCATCGATGAGAGCCCCAAACAAACTAAAACAACAATAATAATAACAGTTGTCTGCCTGCCCAAGCGCAATAGGGGCTTTCCTCTCGGGCGAGGCTATTTCCACCGGAGCCCGAGAAGAAAGCTGCTAGTGTGCCAGCACGTAGCAACAACGAGCAGGGCCGGATTTCTGGGAAGGCCACAAAGGCCATGGCCTAGGGCGATAAATCAGACAAGATCAGAAGGGCGGCAGGACTTGGAGAGAGAAGAGCTCATATGTTAAAGTAAATCATCTCTTCTGGTCCACAGCGCCCTGCTCAGCATTGATGTCTAAATTCCAGAGTTGCCGCACTCCCTGCATATCTGATGATTATCCTGTCCTCTGTATGATGGACATACATGCTGTTGTGTGAAAAGTGTCAGTTTACAGTAAAGCAGACAGAACTGCATTCAGTTTTAATGCACACATTAACAGATGAATTTCAAGAAGTTTTGAATCAGGATGATAAACAGTACAATACTCTACTGCTACATAGAGTTGGGCCGAACCTCCGATTTTCGGTTCGCGAACCGGGTTCGCGAACTTTCGCGAAAGGTTCGGTTCGCGTTAAAGTTCGCGAACCGCAATAGACTTCAATGGGGATGCGAACTTTGAAAAAAAAAAAAATTATGCTGGCCACAAAAGTGATGGAAAAGATGTTTCAAGGGGTCTAACACCTGGAGGGGGGGATGGCGGAGTGGGATACATGCCAAAAGTCCCCGGGAAAAATCTGGATTTGACGCAAAGCAGCGTTTTAAGGGCAGAAATCACATTGAATGCTAAATGACAGGCCTAAAGTGCTTTCAAACATCTTGCATGTGTATACATCAATCAGGTAGTGTAATTAAGGTACTGCTTCACACTGACACACCAAACTCATCGTGTAACGCACCGCAAACAGCTGTTTGTGTAGTGACGGCCGTGCTTTACTGGTGCGCACCATGGCGAGAGTGCAGGTTTTGGTGGCTTTACAGCCCATATGGTCACCTGGCTGATGTAACTGAATGACAGAACAGTGACTGTCCAGCTGATCAAATTTGGTCTGACCACAATGAGGCAACGACCTTATTATCGTGGGTGTGCCCCCCGAGACACTCATCTAGGCGCCGGTCATTGCTCCATTGTGATACGCAAGCCCCTTCACCACGGCAAGGTAATGATCACGAAGGGGAATGGGCGCATGTACATGCCTTTTCTTTTGTTGTTGCAGCTGCCCGCAGTGCAGCCAGAAAAATTAGGCAGTCATGTACACGCACCCGAAAAATTATTACAGCGGCCGCTGCTAGCAGCGGCCTAAAAAATTCAGCAATCCGCCTGGAGTCCCGGACCCTGTTGGTGGTGGTGGAGAAGGTAGTCAAGCGGCCTGCAGGCAGACATGCTGTGTGGAGGGACTGGGAGCGACTTAGTCTTCTTGGGGCAGGCCAGGCAGCCAGTCACACGGCGTGCAGGCAGAGATGCTGTATGTGCGGGGACTGACTTAGTCTTGGGGCGGGCAGCAGCCCTCCGGGATCCATGCCTCATTCATTTTGATAAAGGTGAGGTACTTAACACTTTTGTGACTTAGGCGACTTCTCTTCTCTGTGACAATGCCTCCAGCTGCGCTGAAGGTCCTTTCTGAGAGGACGCTTGCGGCAGGGCAGGAGAGAAGTTGGATGGCAAATTGGGACAGCTCTGGCCACAGGTCAAGCCTGCGCACCCAGTAGTTCAAGGGTTCCTCATCACAGCAGTGTCTACATCCACACTTAAGGCCAGGTAGTCGGCTACCTGCCGTTCCAGGCGTTGGTGGAGGGTGGATCCGGAAGGGCTACGGCGAGGCGTTGGACTAAAGAACGTCCGCATGTCCGACATCACCATGAGATCGCTGGAGCGTGGACACGGGAGGAGGATTAGTGGCAGTGGTACCTTGCTGGCGTTGTGCCGTCACATCACCCTTAAAGGCATTGTAAAGCATAGTTGACAGCTGGTTCTGCATGTGCTGCATCCTTTCCACCTTCCGGTGAGTTGGTAACAGGTCCGCCACTTTGTGCCTGTACCGAGGGTCTAGTAGTGTGGCCACCCAGTACAGCTCATTCCCCTTGAGGTTTTTTATACGGGGGTCCCTCAACAGGCAGGACAGCATAAAAGACGACATCTGCACAAAGTCGGATCCAGTACCCTCCATCTCCTCTTGCTCTTCCTCAGTGACGTCAGGTAAGTCAACCTCCTCCCCCCAGCCGCGAACAATACCACGGGAAGGTTGAGCAGCACAAGCCCCTTGCGATGCCTGCTGAGGTTGTTCTCCTGCCGCTGTCCCCTCCTCCTCCTCCTCCTCCCCCAAAGAAACACCTTGCTCATCATCCTCTGAGTCTGATTCGTCTTCTGCACACGACTTCTCTTCTTCCTCCTCCTCCCCCCTCTGTGCTGCCGCAGGTGTTGAGGAAACAGCTGGGTCTGATGAAAATTGGTCCCATGCCTGTTCCTGCCGTAACGGTTCCTGGTCACGCTCATTCGCAGCTTCATCCGCCACTCTACGCACAGCACGCTCCAAGAAGTAAGCGTAGGGAATTAAGTCGCTGATGGTGCCCTCACTGCGGCTCACCAGGTTGGTCACCTCCTCAAACGGCCGCATGAGCCTGCATGCATTCTCCATCAGTGTCCAGTTGTCGGGCCAGAACATCCCCATCTTCCCAGACTGTTTCATTCTACTCCAGTTGTAGAGGTAGTGGGTCACGGCTTTCTTCTGTTCTAGCAGGCGGGAGAACATGAGCAGGGTCGAGTTCCAGCGAGTCGGGCTATCGCAAATGAGGCGTCTCACCGGCATGTTGTTTTTGCGCTGAATTTCCGCAAAGCGTGCCATGGCTGTGTAAGACCGCCTCAAATGCCCACAGAACTTCCTGGCCTGCTTCAGGACATTCGCTAAGCCAGGGTACTTTGCCACAAATCTTTGAACCACTAGATTCATGACATGTGCCATGCAGGGTATGTGTGTCAGCTTCCCCATATGCAAAGCGGCAAGCAGATTGCTGCCGTTGTCGCACACCACGTTGCCTATCTCCAGGTGGTGCGGGGTCAGCCACTCATCCACCTGTTTCTTAAGAGCAGCCAGGAGAGCTGCTCCAGTGTGACTCTCCGCTTTGAGACAAGCCATGTCTAAGATGGTGTGACACCGTCGTACCTGGCATGCAGCATAGGCCCTGCGGAGGTGGGGCTGTGTAGCTGGAGAGGAGAACTGCCACTCAGCCAAGGAGGAGGAGGACAGCGAAGAGCATGTAGCAGGAGGAGAGGAGGTGGCAGGAGGCCTGCCTGCAAGCCGTGGAGGTGTCACAATTTGGTCCGCTGCGCCCTGCTTGCCATCGTTCACCACCAGGTTCACCCAATGGGCTGTGTAGGTAATGTAGCGGCCCTGCCCGTGCTTGGCAGACCAGGCATCCGTGGTCAGGTGTACCCTTGACCCAACGCTCTTCGCAAGAGATGACACCACTTGCCTCTCAACTTCACGGTGCAGTTGGGGTATGGCCTTTCTCGAAAAATAAGTGCGGCCTGGCATCTTCCACTGCGGTGTTCCGATGGCCACAAATTTACGGAAGGCCTCAGAGTCCACCAGCCGGTATGGTAACAGCTGCCGAGCTAACAGTTCCGCCACGCCAGCTGTCAGACGGCGGGCAAGGGGGTGACTGGCCGAAATTGGCTTCTTCCGCTCAAACATTTCCTTCACGGACACCTGACTGCTGCTGTGGGCAGAGGAGCAGGAAGCGCTCAAGGGCAGAGGCGGAGTGGAGGAGGGTGCCTGTGAAGGTGGAAGGGAGAAAGCGGCAGAAGCAGATAATGCACCTGATGGAGGAGGAAGAGGAGAAGGAGGGTGGCTTTGCTTTTGTGTGCTGCTGCTGCTTTTGCTCAGGTGGCCATCCCATTGCTGTTTGTGCCTTTTCTCCAGGTGCCTTCGTAAGGCACTTGTCCCTACGTGAGTGTTGGCCTTTCCACGGCTCAATTTTTGTTGGCAGAGCGAGCAGATGGCTTTGGTCCGATCTGAGGCACACACATTAAAAAATTTCCACACCGCTGAGCCACCCTGGGATGTGGGCACTATGGGGACCTCAGCAGCTGATGCTGAAGGGCAAGTTGGCTGGCTGTACATAGGTGGCAATACATGGTGCCGGACACTGCCACCAGCTGTTTCTGACGAAGAGCTGCCCCAGCTTCTTTCAGCAACTTCTCTCCTCCTCCTACTCTCTGACTCCCCCTCTGAACTGTCCCCCTCTTCATCTCCTCTATTGGGTACATACAGTGGATCCCTATCATCGTCATCATCGTAATCATCCTGCCCAGCTTCGCTTGCCTCAGACAAATCCAAACATGCACCAACATCAGTAGGTCCTTCATCCTCCTTACACGTTACATCCATAATGTTGCCGCGTAACTCAGACATATGAGCTGGTGAAAATTCATCTGGCTGTAACAACAATGGCTGTGCATCAGTGATTTCACCACTAAATAATTCTTGCGAAGTGTCAAATGCAGCGGAAGTGGTGCTAGTAGTAGCACTGGTGGCTGAGCAAGATGAGGTGTTCTGTGTCGCTAAATACTCAACCACGTCCTGACAATCTTGGGAGGTGATGGGACGTGCCTTCTTCCGAGCACTGTACTGTGGGCCAGGTCCACACGAAATTACATTTACACGACCTCGCGCAGACCTGCCGGGTGGCCTTCCTCTGGCTCTGCCACTACCTCTTCCTCTACCTGTTTTGTCCATATCGGGTATGCACGGAGTGGTATATCACACTGCGTGCACTCACGTAGGTAGGTGGGTTCACTTAACTGCACAGGTATGCGCACTGATGCGGTGGGTTCACTGAACAGAACAGGTATACAGTGGCGGGTTCACAGAACAGGTATGCAGTGGCGGGTCCACTGAACAGAACAGGTATGCAGTGGCGGGTCCACTGAACAGAACAGGTATGCAGTGGCGGGTTCACTTAACTGCACAGGTATGCGCACTGATGCGGTGGGTTCACTGAACAGAACAGGTATGCAGTGGCGGGTTCACTAAACAGAACAGGTATACAGTGGCGGTTCACTAAACAGAACAGGTAAGCAGTGGCAGGTCCACTGAACAGAACAGGTATGCAGTGGCGGGTTCACTAAACAGAACAGGTATGCAGTGGCGGGTTCACTAAACAGAACAGGTATACAGTGGCGGTTCACTAAAAAGAACAGGTATGCAGTGGCGGGTCCACTGAACAGAACAGGTATGCAGTGGCGGGTTCACTTAACTGCACAGGTATGCGCACTGATGCGGTGGGTTCACTGAACAGAACAGGTATGCAGTGGCGGGTTCACTTAACTGCACAGGTATGCGCACTGATGCGGTGGGTTCACTGAACAGAACAGGTATGCAGTGGCGGGTTCACTAAACAGAACAGGTATACAGTGGCGGGTCCACTGAACAGAACAGGTATGCAGTGGCGGGTTCACTAAACAGAACAGGTATGCAGTGGCGGGTCCACTGAACAGAACAGGTATGCAGTGGCGGGTTCACTAAACAGAACAGGTATACAGTGGCGGTTCACTAAACAGAACAGGTATACAGTGGCGGTTCACTAAACAGAACAGGTATACAGTGGCGGTTCACTAAACAGAACAGGTATGCAGTGGCGGGTCCACTGAACAGAACAGGTATGCGCACTGATGCGGTGGGTTCACTGAACAGAACAGGTATGCAGTGGCGGGTTCACTAAACAGAACAGGTATACAGTGGCGGTTCACTAAACAGAACAGGTATACAGTGGCGGTTCACTAAACAGAACAGGTATGCAGTGGCGGGTCCACTGAACAGAACAGGTATGCGCACTGATGCGGTGGGTTCACTGAACAGAACAGGTATGCAGTGGCGGGTTCACTAAACAGAACAGGTATACAGTGGCGGGTCCACTGAACAGAACAGGTATGCAGTGGTGGGTTCACAGCACAGGTATGCAGTGGTGGGTTCACAGCACAGGTATGCAGTGGTGGGTTCACAGCACAGGTATGCAGTGGTGGGTTCAATGAACAGGTATACAGTGGCGGGTCCACTGAACAGAACAGGTATGCAGTGGTGGGTTCACAGCACAGGTATGCAGTGGTGGGTTCACAGCACAGGTATGCAGTGGTGGGTTCACAGAACAGGTATGCAGCCAGACAGGAACAAGCTAAGCCTAACTAATCTTTCCCTGAGAGACAGTCTGCAGCAGCTCGCCCTACTCTGACTAATGCAGGCACACGAGTGGCCGTAATGGCCGCCGCTGCCTGCCTTATATAAGGGGGGGTGGGGCTCCAGGGGCTAGTGTAGCCTAATTGGCTACACTGGGCCTGCTGACTGTGATGTAGAGGGTCAAAGTTGACCCTCCATGTGCATTATGGGGCGAACCGAACTTCCGCAAAGGTTCGCCTGCGGGACGCGAACGCGAACCACTGAAGTTCGCATGGAACCGTTCGCAGGCGAACCGCTACAGAGGAATTTCAGATCTGCTAGTTACTTCTCCCCCTCTCCTAAGCTGTCAGAATGACTTTTATCTAACCCTAAATTTATGACTTTTTTTTCTTGTTAGCAAGGGATGTTTATAGCAGTGGTGATCTCTGCTTCAGTTAACTCTTTCCTGACACATTTTCAGATCTGGCTTTCATTTTTAAGCACTAAATTGTCACTGTTTAATGGACACCTATATCTATGCGATTGTATGTAGTTTAGGATTCTTCTAATTACCTGTAGCAGTAGAGTATTGTACCATGTTAGCCATCAGTGAAGGCAGAAAGTTTTTAATCAGGATCATTTAGCTAACTTAAAAGAAAAAGATAAAGCTTTCTATTACTAAGCCGCCTTCTTCCTGTATACTGACAAGATGTTATTTGTTACTTACCTGTTTTCTGTTTTGATGGGCTTCTCTTCATTGTGCTACCCTGTCCCTGTTTGTGGCCCTGACTGCAGCTAGTCCCACAAAGGACAAAGAAGCAGCGCATACTCTGACCACTCGCGCTCCTCGTAATTTTGCGTTCCTTTGCGGATGTGCACAGCAGCTCAGACCGGGAGTGTTATGGGTATTCGTACTTGACAGATACTGTGCTCATACACAAGCTTCATTTCTGAAGTATACATGCCCAGAACAGTATTGACTGCTGTGCACATTCGGGCAGAAATGTGGAATTACAGAGAGCACAAGTGAACAGAAAATGTGCTGCTTGTTTGTTGAATAGAGGACAGAGCAGCTCAATGGAAAGAAGGCCATTCAAGCCAGTGATTACGAGTAAGGTTTTCAGACAGCATGAAGTTGGGGAAGGGGGGGGGGGGGGGGGTCCGTGACACCTGGCCTTGGGCGCTGGAAAGTACAAATCCGGCCCTGACAACGAGCAGACTTTCGAGTTTCCCAGTGCTGGACCGCCTCTGCTGAGGAGGATGGGGGAAGCCTCTTTAGGATCCAGAGTCTTCCCCCGCCCAAGCTAAGTACCCCCAAGGGCACTTTTTCTACTATGCATGTGCAGAACTCTCCCAGCAACAGGAGTGCAATCGAGGACATGCATTGGTGTCGAAGGGCATACACAGTGGCTGCTAAGTCCCAGAGTCGTCCGTCTGTGGTTGACTGAAGCATCACAGAATCACGGCACGGGCACAGGGCGGCTCAGGGGCTGGGGCAGAGGGGCTGATGAGTCTCCAGGTACGTTTTTTTTTCCCTTTAGGTTCACTTTAAAGTGGATAATAGACATTGAAGTAGTACAAAAATCATATATGCAGCAAACAGGAACTGCATTTCATCTTGAAAATAGTTACAAAGTAAAGGAAGGCATATGCTAGGCAATGCTTTTAATACAATTAATGTTAGATTTTATAAAACTCTTTGGGCCTGATCCAATGTACTTTTTCTCCTAGGAGATAATTTTTTATCTCCTGTTTAAAATAACTTTTCAACACTCTGCGATTGCAAAAGTACCAAAAAGTAAGGGAAAAAGTACTTCCAAAATTATTCTTAATATTTTCTTGCTTGCGGATGACTTAAACAGCATTTTATTGATAAGGTGTGAAAACATCACCTGGGAGAAAACTTAGGAGAAAAAAGTGAATTGAATAATGACCGTTGAATCAAATAAAAAAATACTGTGCCAAACTCACCCGGCCTCCGTCCCGTGCTCTGTCAACAGGTGTGCACGCTGGGTGGTTTCAGTCTTTTATGTCTTTTCCAGCGTGTTACACCCTACAGTGTCGTGCCCAATGTGCATGCACAAAGCTCCAGGCAATGTGCGGGGTGCTCAAAGTTCACACTGATCTACCCAGTATAAAAGGCAGCCACTCTCTTATGGCACTTATGTCTTTATAACGTATACCCTGTCCCTGAGAGATATTTATTTTTGGGTGCCCCTCCACCCTTCTTCACTGCCCACTACACCTTCTTTTGTGGTGTCCTTCCCATTAGTGTGGTGCCATCCACAGCTAGTGAGGACCACAGGAGAGTGACCATCCAGTTCTGGCAGGACTGGGAGTACCGAGCAGGGACGGTGATTTCCCCATAGGCGATATAAGGTGGTTGCAGGTTCTGCAACCTCCCTTTGTGAGTATAACTACTCTTGTAATATTGAGCTAATTTTATCCTATAATACTGCACCATTTGGCTCCTGGTCTCATCTTTGTCACACAGGCTACCATGGTACCCCACAGTGACCATCCCTACTTCTATGTACATATTTTCCTTGGAGACTCCTTGCCAGTGTAACTTCTTGTGTAGGTAATAATGGAAGACCACTTCCACTCTGCAGAGCCTTCAGTTTTAAAGTACCTGCCTCTGAGGGTGGGGTTGAGGCTCTGCCCCCTTTTGGAGAAGGCATGCTATCCCCTGCAATGGTCTTTGTTATCATTCATACTCCACACAATTTGACAGATTATTCAGAACCAGCAAAAATTAGTCTTCAGAATGGTATCAAACAACCTCATTTTTTAGTGTGAGTTATTAATTCCTAAACATATGTGAGCACAGTTAACTACCACCTGGGGAATGGTTCCACTGAGTCTAGCTTAGCCAGGAAACCCTACTGTCAGTTTTTCCTCCCCTACCTTTGATGTAGGTTTTCTGTGAGTAGAGGTGTGGACTCTTCTCAGGAGACACTTTGGCCCTTAACCACTTGAGGACCACAGTGGTAAACCCCCCTAAAGACCAGGCACATTTTCTCTAAAATGACCACTGCAGCTTTAAGGCCAAGCTGCAGGGCCGCACAACACAGCACATGAGTGATTCCCCCCCTTTTCCCCCCGCCAACAGAGCTCTCTGTTGGTGGGGTCTGATCGCCCCCAAGTTGTTTATTTATTTTTTTATAAATATTTATGTTTGGTTTTTTTTACTGTTTTTTTATTTATTTATTTTTCAATCCCCTCCCTCCCCGCCAGGCGGCCAATCACGGTGATCGGCTGTCATAAACTTCTGCCTATGAGAGCCGATCGCTCTCTTGTCCCCCAGCGGGACAGTCATGTCACACGGCTGTCCCCAGTACAGCGCTGCTGCTGATCGCATTTAGCCCTCCGAGCAGGAGATGCGTGCGCAGCCTGCGCGCGATCTCCTGCAAAATGCAGCCCCAGGACTTGACGCCAATCGGCGTTAGGCGGTCCTGGGACTGCCACCGCGGCCACGCTCATGGGCGTGGAGCGGTCTCCAGGTAGTTAAAGTGAACCTGAGACGAGAGGGAATAACATTTTTATACTTACCTGGGGCTTCCTTCAGCCCCCTTTACGCAGATTGTGCCCACGCCAGCTTCTAAAACCTTCTAAATGCTCCATTGACAGGAGTGTTGTTCACCGAGCTACAGGAGCGAGACGGGGGAGTGCATTTGGCTGCACTCATCATTGCACCAACTAACACCGACTGGCCATGGAGAACATGGCTGGTACTGGAGCATCTAGGAGGCTCTAGACGCCGGTGTGGGAGCAGTCTGTGCGGAGGGGGCTAGAGGAAGCCTAAGGTATGTATAAAACTTTTAGTCCCCCATGTCTCAGGTACACTTTAAGATTAAAAGCCTCTCGAGAATTAAAAATGTCTTTTTAATACGGACTTGAGTTAGAATCGGTTAGTGATGACAATTCTCTGTCACAGAAGTATCCAAGATTAAACGTATATTCCTCTCCTCGAAGGGAAAGATGACAGGTCAAGTACACTCATACTGATATGGGCTAATTGGTGAATTTTATCCTGAAGAGTTCTCCTTTAAGGATTTTTTTTTCAACTCTTTCAACCTTTTTAAATTAGCTTGAATAGGAGACAAAATAGCAGAGAAGTGTAGAGCTGGCATATGGTTTAATTATTCTCACACTTCACTTTCCTTAAACGCAGGAAGTGGATGTCTCCACCACAAGGAACGGTTAATTAGCATTTTCTGCCATTTTGTACTAAGATTAATTCTTCAACCATTCTATAAATCCACAGCGAGCCTGTAATCTGAACCGGTATTCATATCAAGCATTCCCCACTCTCCCTTTAAGTGCGTTCCACTAATTGTGTACTAATGAGCACTGGATGAACTAGAAAGCATCTTTCTCATGAAAGAATTATGAACAAGTTTATGGAGGGCTGTTCCAGAACTGGCCTCTCTCATGGAATCCCACACAGAAATTTGCACGTTGTACAGTCTAATTAATTTACTTGCTATAAACTAAACGACTTGCCTCCCCCCTGCACACATTTAGATTATTTCAATGCGATTAATTTGAGCCATTAAAATGTTCGTACTCGACACTTAACTCGTTTACTGCCGGAGGCTTGTTGGCCACAGAAACAAAATGGGGCCAGGCTTTAAATAATTGCATTAAAATGTGTTGATGAAACATACAGTATTTATCAGGTGTTCAGATACATTAAACTATTTAGAAAAAAAATCCGCTAGGTACTAAATACAAATCAGGAAATCCTAAAATAGGGTTATATATATATATATATATATATATATATATATATATATATATATATATATATATATATATATATATACATATATACATATATATATATATATATATATATATATATATATATATATATATATATATATATATATATATAATATATATATATATATACACTCATATATATATATATATGGGCAGCATGGTGGCATAGTGGTTAGCACTCTCACCTTGCAGCACTGGTCAATCCCAGCCAAGTCAACATTTGTATGTTCTCCCTGTGTCTGTGAGGGTTTCCTCTGGGCACTCCGGTTTCCTCCCAAATCCCCAAAACATACAGATAAGTGTAATGGCTTCCCCCTAAAATTGTCCCTAGACTATGAACATGCAGTACACCATACATGCATAGACATATGACTATGGTAGGGACTTGATTGCAAGCCCCTCTGGGGGACAGTTAAGTGACAAGTCAATATACTCTGTACAGCGCTGCGTAATATGTCGGCACTATATAAATAAATATATATATATATATATATATATATATACAGTGGTGTGAAAAACTATTTGCCCCCTTCCTGATTTCTTATTCTTTTGCATGTTTGTCACACTTAAATGTTTCTGCTCATCAAAAACCGTTAACTATTAGTCAAAGATAACATAATTAAACACAAAATGCAGTTTTAAATGATGGTTTTTATTATTTAGTGAGAAAAAAAACTCAAAACCTACATGGCCCTGTGTGAAAAAGAAATTGCCCCCTGAACCTAATAACTGGTTGGGCCACCCTTAGCAGCAATAACTGCAATCAAGCGTTTGCGATAACTTGCAACGAGTCTTTTACAGCGCTCTGGAGGAATTTTGGCCCACTCATCTTTGCAGAATTGTTGTAATTCAGCTTTATTTGAGGGTTTTCTAGCATGAACCGCATTTTTTTTTTACCGTTAAATGTTTATTAATTTTGAAAAAAAAGGAAAGACAAACTTCCAACAATTTACAAAGAGGTTGTCTTACATCACAAGTTACAAGGCTTGAGGTTATGGGATACAAAGACATAGTAACTATAATTGTATAAAGTATTAGAGCTTTGTTCATGGCCAGAAGGAGACAACCAGCTCTATAAGAGTAACACTTTATAGATAAATTGGAAAAATTACAAGAGACAAGCAAAGGTAAATTTAACAAACAGAGATAAATTTAACAAACAAAGATACATTTAACAGTGGTGTGGTAGAGAACAGAGGCGCCAAAAGGATAAAAACAATATTTAAAAGTTTTAAAATTATTGCTTAGGAGGCAGTGGTGGACTCACCTCCCACAAGCAGACACAACAACTGTGTATTCACAAAAGGGACATTTATTGGTATACTCCAAATAAGGTTGCAACGCGTTTCGCAGGTCAAACCCGCTTCATCAGGCAATTACAGGAAGGAGCACACAACAGCAGTATGTCCAGATAGCACCTGGCGCCTCAGTTGTTGTGTCTGCTTGTGGGAGGTGAGTCCACCACTGCCTCCTAAGCAATAATTTTAAAACTTTTAAATATTGTTTTTATCCTTTTGGCGCCTCTGTTCTCTACCATAATACTGATTGTATCCACCTTTGGTGGAGGGGGATACCCCTTCTTGTTTTTCAAGCCTACAGAGAGCGACTTCTTATTCCTGAGTGAGGACAGGCTAATCTCCTCACCTGCCTACACAGTGGTTGCCTGGAGGTAACCCTGGTTTGTGAGTATACAATTTATACTCTTTCTAATTATCCAATTACCTTGACATACTACACCATATCGGGCTCTCGGTTCTCTCTTCTTCATTTAACAGTGGTGGTGTACATGGGGGATAGGGTAATAAATGACTGTACTAATGAGAGAGAGGCATGTCATACTCCTAAGGGGTATTAGGGACAATGGTATGTAGAGGTAGGTTTAGGACTAGGAGACCATACTAAAAGGGCAAAATATTTGGTATTAAGGAGGCAAAGCTTGCCAGTCTATGGAAAGGAGATAAGGTGGTTCCTTCATGCTTTTGTTGGATCTAATGGATCGTTCTATTTGGAGATTGAAGTCCACTTGACTAGTTAGTTGGGAGAGGGTAGGGATTTCCTCTGAGTTCCAGTTAGCCGTGATGAGGCTTCTAGCCACACACAATATTTGTGAGACTAATGGCCTATACTTGAGCGGGATGGACATTATACCTATTTGCAGAAGTGCAAGTTGAGGTGTAATCACAAACTGCGAGTGCATCAGAGTACATAGTTTCTGGGAGATAATTGACCAAAATGGCTGGATTTTGGGGCACTCCCATAGAAGATGGAATAGGGTGCCAGTATTTTTACAATTCCGCCAACACAATGGGGAAGTATTGGGGGAGACGTTGGTCATTCGTCTAGGTGAAAGGTACCATTTTAATAATATTTTGTGGAATGTTTCTCTGTGGTTTATACAGGACGAAAACATATGAATAGCTTTAGTAGAGGATATAATGTCTGGGTATTCTATAGGGAACTGGAGATCTGATGACCAGGCTCTTATGTATTTGTGCAGTTGTTTGTGACTACAATTCAACAGTTCTTTATACCATAAAGAGATACCACCTTTGATATCAATTGGAGAGGACAGAAAGGAAACAATATGCTTGAAAGTTATCGGCAGCTTGCACTTGTGTTCTGTAACGAGATGTTTAATGCGCAGATAAGTGAAAACTTCTCTTGGAGAAAGTGAGAACTTATTGCATATGAACCGCCTTTTTAAGGTCATTGCCACAACATCTCAATAGGATTCAGGTCAGGACTTTGACTAGGCCACTCCAAAGTCTTCATTTTGTTTTTCTTCAGCCATTCAGAGGTGGGTTTGCTGGTGTGTTTTGGGTCATTGTCCTGCTGCAGCACCCAAGATCGCTTCAGCTTGAGTTGACGAACAGATGGCTGGACATTCTCCTTCAGGATTTTTTGGTAGACAGTAGAATTCATGGTTCCATCTATCACAGCAAGCCTTCCAGGTCCTGAAGCAGCAAAACAACCCCAGACCATCACACTACCACCACCATATTTTACTGTTGGTATGATGTTCTTTTGCTGAAATGCTGTGTTACTTCTACGCCAGATGTAATGGGACACGCACCTTCCAAAAAGTTCAACTTTTGTCTCGTCGGTCCACAAGGTATTTTCCAAAAAGTCTTGGCAATCATTGAGATGTTTTTTAGCAAAATTGAGACGAGTCTTAATGTTCTTTTTGCTTAAAAGTGGTTTGCGCCTTGGATATCTGCCATGCAGGCCGTTTTTGCCCAGTCTCTTTCTTATGGTGGAGTCGTGAACACTGACCTTAATTGAGGCAAGTGAGGCCTGCAGCTCTTCAGATGTTGTCCTGGGGTCTTTTGCGGCCTCTCGGATTAATTTTCTCTGCGCTCTTGGGGTAATTTTGGTCGGCTGGCCACTCCTGGGAAGGTTCATCACTGTTCCATGTTTTTGCCATTTGTGGATAATGGCTCTCACTGGGGTTCGCTGGAGTCCCAAAGCTTTAGAAATGGCTTTATAACCTTTACCAGACTGATAGATCTCAATTACAGTACTTTTGTTCTCATTTGTTCCTGAATTTCTTTGGATCTTGGCATGATGTCTAGCTTTTGAGGTGCTTTTGGTCTACTTCTCTGTGTCAGATATCTCCTATTTAAGTGATTTCTTGATTGAAACAGGTGTGGCAGTAATTAGGCCTCGGGCTGACTACAGAAATTGAACTCAGGTGTGATAAACCACAGTTAAGTTATTTTTTAACAAGGGGGGCAATCACTTTTTCACACAGGGCCATGTAGGTTTTGAGTTTTTTTTTCTCACTAAATAATAAAAACCATCATTTAAAACTGCATTTTGTGTTCAATTATGTTATCTTTGACTTTTTTTTTTTCATACAGCATATTGTGGAAAAGGACAAAATCTCAGTTGTCTTAGTTTTGCTTTCTTAACAACAGTTTTTTAAAATCAGATTGTCCCTTTAAGACTGCCATATCTTTAAATGGATGATCTGATTTTTCTAGAAGGCAATCGGCACTTTGGCTGCCTTTCTTACTTACATGAAAGTATTGACCAATAGTTCCATTCACACTTCAGTTTAGAGCTGGCAAAAAGCCGTGTACTAGCTGGCATACATGTGACCCTGGCACATGTAGGCTGCTGGTGTTACAGTAAGCTGGACCAATGAGGAAGTAAGGAGTCAACTCGGAACGGGGCACCAGGAGCTGTACAGAGACAGGCCGCCGATGTGTACATTTATATCAGTTGGTGCCAGAGGAGTAGAGGAAGACTTAGACAAGTCAGAAAGGAGCAAGGTGGGAGAGGAAAGCGGTGCTGGATGTGGCAAGTGCTTCCCTGTGAACTCTGCATGTTTACTATATATTTGGTATATAGGGCCCACCCACTCCCCCCCCCCCCATTTTTGTGTTAGAGAAAGTGGGTCTTATGGTACTTGCCAAAGTGGTGGTATCCTCCTTAATCCGTCTGTTGAATGGCTGTGACACTCTTCCCACTCCCACCCAAGTATGAGTGTGGCCATAGTGTGCAGGCGCCAATAGGGTTTTTGTCCGCGCAGTAGCTCAAGGCTACTCCACTCATGGACCATCCAGAGGCTTACTTATACTGAAGTAAGTAGTTAACTGTTTTTTTTAACCACTTGAGGACCACAGTGTTAAACCACCTTGAAGACCAGGCCATTTTTCAATAAATTGGCCACTGCAGCTTTAAGGGCTTGCTGCAGGGCCGCACATGTCAGCACTCATGCGATCCCTCCCACCCTTTTCTCCCCACCAACAGAGCTTTCTGTTGGTGGGGTTTGATCACCCCCAGCATTGTTTATTTATTTTTTATAAATATTTATTTTATTTTTTCTTAATAAATTTCCCTATTTTTTATTTATTATTTCCCCAGCCTTCCCTCTCTCCCCCCGCCAGCCACCAGAGGGGACAGCCGAGTGACATGGCTTTCCCCTGTACAGCATTGCCTTCGATCGCATCGCTGTACTGAGTATGTAGACGGCGGTTTTGCCATCTAACAGTCTTCTAGCGGCGATCGCCGCTGGGAGACTGAAGGTGGAGCGGAGCTCTGCCACTAGAGTGGGGATGCGCACACATCCATGTGTGTGATCCCCTGCAAACTCCACCCCAAGGACCTTATGCCAATTGCATTAGGCGGTCCTGGGGATGCCGCCGCGTCCACGCCACTTGGCATGGAGTGGGCGTAAAGTGGTTAAAGGACAACCGAGGTGACATGTGACATGATGAGATAGACATGTGTATGTACAGTGCCAAGCACACAAATAGCTAGGCTGTGTTCCTTTTTTTCTTTCTCTGCCTGAAAAAGTTAAACATCAGGTATGCAAGTGACAGTTTCTGTCTGGGTCGAAACCGGGTTGGATTGGGTCAAATTATCGCATAACCTTCTCTGATAAGTAATTACAGCCATAAAGCACTTTCCTGTTATTAAATGACTTCTGAGAGCAGGAAAGAAATAAAAAAAGGGTCAATAATTCATAGATTTGAGCTCTGGCATACTTTAAAGCGGAATATAACCCAGAATGTCTTCTTTGCTCTAAAAGATTATTTACAGCATATAATATACTAACACAATGTTTTTTTTTTAGTAAAACAGCATTCAAAGGGTTACATCACCGGGCTGACTCTTTCTTCTGCAGGGAGAACCCGCATACGAACTACTGTTAGGGCCTGTTTCCACTACACGCAGATTCTGCATGCAGAAAACTGACTCCAATGAATGCCTATGGGAAATCTGCATTAAAAAAATCACGTACAGTGGAAACAGGCCCATAGGCATTCATTGGAGTCAGTTTTCTGCATGCAGAATCTGCGTGTAGTGGAAACAGGCCCTTAAGCTTATCTTGTGTACACATTCTTTATTTGATACATTTATGTAAACATTCTCTGGCTGTGCAGGACTTCAGCTGATGAGTCCTGGGGTGAAACACAGGTCAGAAATCACTGGTGGCTGCATTCACAACAGAATTACAACAGTTATGAATAAAATGCACCAACAGCTTTAAAAATAAATTAACTGAACTTTGGGAAGTTATAATGTCTAAATGAATAATAATACTTGTGCACAAAAGCAAATATGATAATTGTATAGGTTATAAAAAGTAGGAAAACACATTTTTGTTGAAAATTTTGTCAGAGTTTTAAACCGCTTTAATAAAGGTGTCATTGAGCAGAGACAATGAACAGTAAAAAAATTAAAAACTAGATTGAGGGCCAGTGCACACCAAAACTGGATCCGCAAACGCTAGTGGTTTTTGAAGAGGTTTTTGAGAGCCATTCTAGGCATGCTTAGAGAGATTTTCTAAACATGCAATGTGTTTTTTGGAGCATTTTTGTGTAGCACATTTTATATTTTGTTACAGTAAAGCTGTAACTGAACAGCTTCTGTAACAAAAACGCCTGGAAAACCGCTCTGATCTAGCATTTTTTATAGCAGATTTCCACTTTCCTATACTTAACAATGAGGCAGAAATGCCTCAGAAAACCGTAAAAAGGCTGCAGGACTCGAGTTTGTGCTTGGGGAAAAAACAAACCACTCTGTTGTGCACCATCCCATTGAAATACATTAGCCAAGAGGTTTTCAGCCCGAAACAGTTTTTAAAAAACGCTCAGAACTGCGTTTGGTGTGCACCAGCCCTGAAATATTAAATAAAACTGTGGGATATATAAAAAAGGTCATTTTTAGGAGAAGGAGGATAGATACAATTGTTTTTCTCATCAGTTTATTTTCACCTCTGGTGTCCTTTAAAGAGAATCTGTATTGTTAAAATCGCACAAAAGTAAACATACCAGTGTGTTAGGGGACATCTCCTATTACCCTCTGTCACAATTTCGCCGCTCCCCACCGCATTAAAAGTAGTCAAAAACAGTTTTAAAAAGTTTGTTTATAAACAAACAAAATGGCCACCAAAACAGGAAGTAGATTGATGTACAATATGTCCACACATAGAAAATACATCCATACACAAGCAGGCTGTATACAGCTTTCCTTTTGAATCTCAAAAGATCATTTGTGTGTTTACCTTCTGTCCCCTTCTTCTCTCATGCACTGAACATTACAGGCTTCCTGCAGACAGCTCTGCCTGTGCCTGTGTTTGTAATCCCTCAGTATGTGTCAGCCAGCTACTTTCACAGAGGAGGATTTTTATCCAGCTCTCTTCTATTACTGATAAGATAGCAGAGAAGCTGCTGGCTTATGTAAATAAAACACACACTAGAGTGTGCATAGAGGAACAGACCAGCACTGAAGAACTTGGCAGCCTTCCAGACACAGGCCGACAAGTCTGACAGGGGAAAGATACATTGATTTATTACAGAGACTGTCATAGTAGAAAGTGCTGCAGTGAGCCAGAACACATTAGAATACGTTTAGGAACTTGTAGGATGGTAGAAAAAACGTTGTAATTTTTGTTACAGAGTCACTTTAAGGTGTCCTTCTCAGTATGAACATCATTGCTCAAGTTTGTTGCTTTGTACTATTTTTAGTTAAATGTTTAAGAGTATTGGATTCAGTTTTTATTTACATTTTAAAAAAAGCATCCCAACTTATCCAGGTGAGGGCTGCTTTTACCAAAAATAGCAGACATTAAAAAAAATCACTTATCATGTCTCCAGTGGAGATGCTTGCAGATCACTGGATATGCCTGTAAATATGCTGCTGCCATACTGATATTGCTGCTGTGCTGTTCACTTACTACAAAAATAACATTCCCACTCTTTGCATATGCATAGAAATCAATCTATGTCCCATTTTTCTAACCACTTTCAGAATGTTATTGGATGTGCACACCTAACACAACTGCAGCTAATTGGGAATGACACTGTCACAATTCAGTTCAAGTTTCTAGCTGATCTAGACTGTCATTCATGATTATGCCGTGCTTCCTGGATGTCACAGTGCAGCAGATCATTTCTGGCATCAGGAGTTGTTTTGATATGAAGTACACAATACTTTATTCCCAGCACACTCCATGCAAGGCATCAAGGGGACCTGCCGCACCTGTCTGTAAACTAAATTATAATCAGAGGTCTCCTCTCCGTACATTTGTAACTACTGTGCCTTGAATTGGGGTATTCCCTCTGGCATGTGCGCAACTCTGCAAAAGGCACAGGACTGGGGCAAAGAATGAACAAATATATTTGGATGCAGAAGTACAAAAATTATCAAAACGTACCTGAAAATATTACTAGCTGCTTTGATGATTCTAGAACTCACTGACTTAACAGAGTGATCATCTTCTATGCAAAGGCCAAATTTAATTTTTATTTCTTTAACTAAGAATCAAATATTTTGGACCTACAAAGTATTACATATGTTACTTAAATCAAATACTGGAAATTCAAATCTATGTACATTGTACGTTGTATGTATGTATCTATGGTGTGTGTGGTGTGTGTGTGTGTGTGTGTGTGTGTGTGTGTGTGTGTGTGTGTGTGTGTGTGTGTGTGTGTGTGTGTGTGTGTGTGTGTGGTGTGTGTGTGTGTACGTGTACGTGTGTGTGTGTGTGTGTGTGTGTGTGTGTGTGTGTGTGTGTGTGTGTGTGTGTGTGTGTGTGTGTGTGTGTGTGTGTGTGTGTGATGGCCACCCCACAGGGGGCCAGACTATTTATTTATTGTATTTATAAAGCGCCAACATATTACGCAGCGCTGGACATTAGTTTAGGTTACAGACAATGTTTAGGGATGCCACAGAGGCGCTGAGTGTTGTTTGTTTTGCTAGATGCTGTAACTCCTTTTTCTATTGCCCGTGAAACGCGTTGCTTTGTTTTATCTGGAGTTCGTTAATAAATAGACTGAATGTACAGTCGTGTTGTGTCTGCTTGGAGGAGGTAAGTCCACCACTGCCTCCTCTAATTACCAAATTTTCAGCTTTTAATCTCCTTTAAAACCCCTTTTATCCTTTTGGCGCCTCTGTTCTCTCCTATATAATATTGTATCCACCCTGGGTGGAGGGTTGCGACCCTTTTCTACTATCTACAGAGAGCGACTTCTTAGTCCTGAGTGGGGTCAGGATAATCTCCCCACCTGCATTTACAGTGGTTGCCTATTGGTGACCCATGTTTGTGAGTATAACAACTATTACTCTTTGTCATTATCCCCTTTGTCAATACATACTACACTATTGGGGCTCTTGGTGTTCCTCTGTATACCTGAATACAAGAAAGACCAGATCAAGCAGCACAGTATGAGTACAAGGTAATGCTTAGTCACTGGTGGGGAGCATGGAGATTAGGCAAGTTAGGTTCACTCAGATGCATAGCATGGGTTCACAGTAATGGAGGTGCATGATCAGGTAGGACACAAAAGAAGGAGGACCCTGCCCAAAGGCTTACAATCTATTCTAGAGGGAAAGGTAAGGACACGAAAGGTAGGGGACCAGAGTATAGTACAGAGTACAGAGTACATTACTATCATTTCTCACATACTAACAAGCTGTGTTGTGCTGCAGCACTACATGGGATGGGCACTTAATGGATTACAACATATCCACTTACCTATTTTTTGCATGCTGGTTTACTACCTTTTTCTAACACCAATTTATACATGCACAGTTGCACACATTTTTTAACATTGAGTCTCAAGCAAACAGAAAGCTAATCCCCGTCGGTGCTGGATAACTGAGATGCTACTGTACATTTTCATTATACTGTCAGTGTTAATATGAATTGAACTACAGATTCATTAAGTGGAGATCAGGGCCGGGCCTAGGCAGAGGCAAGAGAGGCTCCAGCCTCAGGGCGCAGTGTAAGGGGCGGGCGCACAACTCACTCAGCTATCATTCCCTTATTGTGTTTGAAGCAGAGAGAAATAATAAAAGGGGATGCATGGCTGTGACTGCAAGCCAGATAACTAGAGATTAAGGTGTTGGGGGGGTTGGGAGCCCTGGGGTGCCTCTTAGTCTAATAGCAATCAGTGTGTGATGGCTGGGGTGGGAGGGATGGTGGGGTGCACTTTGGTGTCTCAGCCTGGGCTGCTGGAGAACATTGACCCTGCTCTGGTGGAGATATGTTTCTGCACATTGCACTAGGCACCTTGAGTCCAACATTTGTTCCTGTTTATATTATGGACTGGCCCTCCATTTTGTCTGCAGTTCCCCTTTTCCTCCCTGAATTGTGTTTAAATTTAATAATTCCCCCACCTCTTGTTCCCCCACATTCCTTTTAGATTGTAATTTCGCAAGGGCAGGGCTCTCTCAACCTTTTATGTCTTGGAATTTGTTACTCAGTCTTTAGCTTGCACTCTGCTATAGATTTTATTCATCATGTTATGTCGTTGTAATGACCATTTCTGTATTTTGTACCAGTGTCCATATTTGATTTACATTATTGTCTGTATCATTATGTACCACGTGTTTGTTTCCTTACCTTGCACAGCGCCACGGAATATGTTGGCGCTTTATGAATCAATAATAATAATAATTTTGGATGGCAGTCTCCTGTAGTCTGCAAACAAGAGCCTTCCAGTTGTTGAGGAAGCCCAGGGAATGGCAATGGTCATGTGACCACCACTGTTTATGTCAAAATAAAAGTAATCATCCGTAATCACTTAAACACAACTTATGTGAATAGAGAAAGGAAAAGTCTTTTTCAGTGACAGTACATTGCCAAATCATAAGCAAGGCCTGTATTGGTTTATAGTTTGGAATGTAAATGTTCTTCCACTGACTTTGAATAGCGATGGGCGTACTTCTCTACTCCTGTGCACTGAATTACAGCTATTTCATGTAATTACAGCCCCACAAAGCTTTTAGCATTTTTTGCACAGAATCCGGTACACTCTCACATTGCAGATGTTTGATTGTAGCTTTGTAGTATTTGCAGCAAATTTAACATTTTACCAAACATGAACAGTAATCGAAGGCATAACACTGGCCCTTGTGAACTGTGGATAAACCAAGGGACAAGCAAGGGCGGCCCACGCCTCTCCCTATTTCCACTCCTGCTACACTCCTCTCTTTAACTGGAGAGTTAAAGTGGAGCTGATCCTACTACTGCATAAGGCAGTTCTGAACTTCCTCCTAGGTAAAAATGTCACACCTTGACAATAAAATGCCTTTTAAACTACTGGCAAGTGAGAACATACTGAAAATTATGCTGATAGTACCTTACAACATACATTTGGTACTTTTCCTTTTCTTTTTTTTTTCTTTTAAAATTACCTCCTAGGAGAAAACTCAGGAGAAAATTTTACCATATTTTCCGGCGTATAAGATGCTCCAGAATAGAAGATGCACCTAGATTTAGAGGACAAAAACAATAGGAAGAAAATGTAATAAATCTGGTCTGTCCATAGTCCAGGAGCATCTTGTAGATGTTCTCTCTTAATCATTGTGTCCTCCTCTTCTGTCACCAGTGTGGCCCATCTGTCCTCACTGTGGCCCCTTCTGTCCCTAGTTGACCTCCTCTGCCCCTCGTTTTGCCTCCTCTGTCCCCCAACACTAGGGGTCGGTGATCTCCGCTGAAGCTGTTGATGAGGTGAGTCACACTGCTGATTCTCATACTTACACATGGGGGCCGAGAAGGATACACAGGGGAGTGGGATACACACGGGAGGACAACAGCATAAGCAGCCTCAAGGGTGCTTAAGGATGGCTTTTATCTCAGGTTCACTTTAAGTTTTTCTCCTGAGTGGACTCCTAGATAATTTTTCAACTTGTTTTTAAAATAACTTTTCAGCACTTTTCAGTTGAAAAAGTTCCAAAATTAGATAAATATTTTGAGTGTTTTCTCACTTGCCGGTGATTAAAAAGGTACTTTATTGACAAGCTGTGAAATAATCACCTAGGAGAAAACTCAGGAGGGAAAACTTAATTACATGTGGCCCTCTATCTCTATTTTTGATAACTCTAGTTCTACTATAAGGCCATATTGGTAAGGTAAGTCTGTGGCAATACTCATAGCCTTCAAAATTACGACAAAAATCCTTGTATGGTCGACAAAATTCCTGTATTTCCGAATGCGTCATTTCATACTCCTAGTGCTTTATACTGGCCTTTAAACACAACCATAGATTCCATTACAGCCTTCTGTCTCTTTCATTTAGCAGTTTAGGAAAAGGCTCTGGAGGGATGCAATGACCAGAGAGGGAATCAAGCAATGACCTTTTTTTCTAATAGATTCTAAATATAAAACCTATGTTCTTCTCAGGTGCTTTGCCTGGATCATCAGATCATAGCATATTGGTTGGGTTACCTAAGCTTCTGGGCTGCACTGAATAGCTGAACTGTACTATTTTACAATTCCAAATTCAGTTACTGCTTCACGAGAACCGCCAGACATTGAAAGGAAGAATAGGCGGCTTGGTTCAGTAGAATGACAGAAACTGTTAATTCCATAGCAAACCACAGACAGATGCTGGGAAAGATTCGCCGTGTAAGCATAAGGCACCGTTTTTGCAATTAGCAATTACAATTATTATTGTGTTATTGGGAACAGCATTTGGGAATCGTAAGGCGTTTGTGACACCTGCAATTCATTGTAACCCTCTATAGCATATGTTTGTGTTATTAGCACCCGCAGAACAAGTGTAAGTAAACATTTACAAAGCTCTGAAGCTACAAACAAGTCTGGTGATTGAACATTTGTAATTCTGGTTCCTGGACCGACCCGGGGATAAGGAAATACGATCATCCAGGTTGGATTTTTCTAGCCAGATGCTAGGGTTCTTTTTGTTCCAACCCAGAATCTCTCCTAAATCCTAAACCCGATCTTCTGATGAAGTGAATATGCAGAATCGGTAGAAGTGACTAGTGTTGAGTGTAAATTTCACATAATCGTAATTTTGCATCATAATTTGCAATTACGATGCAAAATCGTGATGCAAAATTTTTGATAAAATCGTAGTTTAGTTTGTTTCTAAACGTAATCAGGCACCGTAATTCCACAATTTTGCGTAATTTTTGTATAATTTTGTGCTGACTTTAGCAGTTAATACCAAAGTTCCTATACATGCACCTTGTAGTTTTTGAGAAAATTGATTTTAGAAATCGAAAGGAAGAATGGTTTTTAAACTGTAATTTTTCTGAGTTTAAAAAACATTTTTTGTAGTGATCCGCTCAGCTGGCTGCACAGGCAGACAGCTGTTTGACCATCCCTTGCCTCTGTGGGGTGCAGGTCTCTGGATAAGAGACCTGTCTTTGCTTTGCAAGCTTCAGACCTGCTCTGCTGAGGAATTTGCATATACTGATTATGCAAATTGCCTAGTCGCCCCCCTTGAAGGCTTGCAGCATAAATACCATGTGATCCCACAATCCTTTGCTGGTCATCATGGTTTGTTACTGTTGAAACACTCCTGGAGTTTCAGCCTTGCTATTGTTTGCTAAAGATTATCTTGGAGTATTCCTGGGGACTGCATTGGGCATCCCTCTAGTACAGTCAGGTTGTATTGTTTGTATTCCCTGTTCTGTCTTCTGTTTGTCCTTGCGATTGCACTGTCGCCGGCGGTGGGCGATGGTGAATCGTTTGTTCCAGAACTTGGATCACACTTGCTCTGGCGGAAAGAGCAGTGGATCCTGCTAAGTTCTGTTTCTGTACTTGGATCACACTTGCTCTGGCGGAAAGAGCAGTGGATCCTGCTAGCCTGTTTCTGAACCTAGATCGCACTCGCTCTTGCGGAAGAGCGGTGGATCTTATTTGACCTATTCCTGTTTCTGTTCGTTTGTCTGTCTGGATCGCACTCGCTCTAGCGGTAGCAGCTGTGGTTCCTTTTGAACTCTGTCTGGGAGTGTAGGCCAGAGCTGCGGTTGCTGCTGGCTGCTCCTTCTCTCTGTCTTGTCTGATACGAACGCTTGCTGTAGGCTCGGTGGGGTAACCGTTAAGCAAGCGTTTGCGCTCTCTGTTTCGTGTTTGTGTGGCATTGGTTAGTTAGGGTGGCGTGCTTGTCTCTGTTGCGCTTATCGTGCGGAGACCGCGCCGTAAACGCGTTCTCTGTTGCGAATGAGTGCAGTGTTCGCGTTTAGCTAGTGTTTGTTATTTTCCTTATCTTCTCATTGTTGTTTGCTGTGCCTTTGCTACTCTCTTGCTCTGTCTTGCTCAGTCTTGTGTCACTTCTGGCAATCGATTCTCTCGCGATTGCGTTCCTACTTTGTTTCTGCTGTTGTGTGTTCACCGTCGCAGGTTGGCGACTAGATTGGTGCACACACAAACATTCTGTCCCTGTGCTCATTCTAATTGGCAATCACATCTCTTGCTATTGCATTCTCACTTGGTTTCCCTCGTGAAGTTCCTAACTGGCATCTGTGGCTGTGCAGAGGATCGGTTCCTCTGCACTCCACGGCTCCATCTGCCGGCAGGAATTCCCCTCTACAGGTGCATTGCACCTTTTGCTGGGTTCTCTCAGATTATACGCTTGTGGAGGATTTCCGCAGTGTCAGCGCGCATCCTGTGCGCTAACCACGGAAAGAATTCCTCAATCGTTACATTTTTCCTTTGCTTTTTTTTCAAATCAATTTTCTCAAAAACAAACTATAAGATCTCTTTGAAAAATGATGTATGGGGGTTTTGCTATTAACCTCTTAAATCAGCATAATATTATGCGAAAATGAGGCAAAATTATGAATGTATTACATGAAAGTTGTCCAAGCAGGCTCGGACAGAGCCGCCGAACCACCGACGGTCCCATCGGTGGGCCCCGACCCGACTGCCCCTCCTCCTGACCTGGGGGCCCCTAGAAGGCGTGCGCTGCATGGGAGAGCCGGGGAGGGCAGCCCGACTGGTTTTTTTTTTTTTTTTTATGTCCCTTAAAAAAAACTATTTTCCCCGGGGGGGCCCTCTCCTATCCTCCCCCTCCCTCACCTCGGAGGGCCCCCCTCCTGTTACGAGCGGCGGCGGCGGTTACAGCAAACTTCCGGGGAGGTATAGCAGAAGATAGAGGTCCAGCTGCCTCCCGGGCTACGCTGTCTCCTCTATGCCGCTCGCACTGCTTCCTGGTTTAGTGCGAGCGGCATAGAGGAGACAGCGACTGGGAGGCAGCTGGACCTCTATCTTCTGCTATACCTCCCCGGAAGTTTGCTGTACCCGCCGGCGCCGCTCGTAACAGGAGGGGGCCCTCCGAGAGTCCGAGGTGAGGGAGGGGGAGGATAGGAGGGGGCCCCCGGGGAAAATAGTTTTTTTTAAGGGAAAAAAACCCCCCAAAAAAACAGTCGGGCTGCCCTCCCCGCGGCTTGTAAGGAGGGGGGACACCCAGGTGAAGGGGAGCATAGGAGTCGGGGCCCCCACTGGCTACCCACCCGGCTACCTAACTGCCCACCCTCCCACCCTTCTGCCTACCCTCCCACCCGGCTACCTAACTGCCCACCCGGCTACCTAACTGCCTACCCTCCCACCCGGCTACCTATCTACCCACCCGGCTACCTAACTGGCTGCCCACCCGGCTACCTATCTACCCACCCGGCTACCTATCTACCCACCCGGCTACCTAACTGGCTGCCCACCCGGCTACCTATCTACCCACCCGGCTACCTAACTGCCCACCCGGCTACCTAACTGCCTACCCTCCCACCCGGCTACCCTTCTGCCTACCCTCCCACCCCGCTACCTAACTGCCCACCCGGCTACCTAACTGCCTACCCTCCCACCCGGCTACCTATCTGCCCACCCGGCTACCTATCTGCCCACCTGGATACCTATCTACCCACCCAGCTACCTATCTGCCCACCCGGCTACCTAACTGCCTACCCTCCCACCTGGCTACCTAACTGCCCACCCGGCTACCTATCTACCCACCCAGCTACCTATCTGCCTACCCTCCCACCCGGCTACCTATCTGCCCACCCGGCTACCTATCTACCCACCCGGCTACCTATCTACCCACCCAGCTACCTATCTGCCTACCCTCCCACCCGGCTACCTATCTGCCCACCCGGCTACCTATCTACCCACCCAGCTACCTATCTGCCTACCCTCCCACCCGGCTACCTAACTGCCTACCCTCCCACCCGGCTACCTATCTACCCACCCGGCTACCTAACTGGCTGCCCACCCGGCTACCTATCTACCCACCTAGCTACCTATCTGCCTACCCTCCCACCCGGCTACCTAACTGCCTACCCTCCCACCCGGCTACCTAACTGCCTACCCTCCCACCCGGCTACCCTTCTGCCTACCCTCCCACCCGGCTACCTAACTGCCCACCCGGCTACCTAACTGCCCACCCGGCTACCTATCTACCCACCCGGCTACCTATCTACCCACCCAGCTACCTATCTGCCTACCCTCCCACCCGGCTACCTATCTGCCCACCCGGCTACCTATCTACCCACCCAGCTACCTATCTGCCTACCCTCCCACCTGGCTACCTAACTGCCCACCCGGCTACCTAACTGCCTACCCTCCCACCCGGCTACCCTTCTGCCTACCCTCCCACCCGGCTACCTAACTGCCCACCCGGCTACCTAACTGCCCACCCGGCTACCTATCTACCCACCCGGCTACCTATCTACCCACCCAGCTACCTATCTGCCTACCCTCCCACCCGGCTACCTATCTGCCCACCCAGCTACCTATCTACCCACCCAGCTACCTATCTGCCTACCCTCCCACCTGGCTACCTAACTGCCCACCCGGCTACCTAACTGCCCACCCAGCTACCTATCTGCCCACCTGGCTACCTAACTGCCTACCCTCCCACCCGGCTACCTAACTGCCCACCCAGCTACCTATCTGCCTACCCTCCCACCCGGCTACATAACTGCCTACCCGGCTACCTATCTGCCTACCATGCCATGGGCGTCCCTACATAGGGCAAAATGGGGCATGCACACTCCCCTGGCTAGCTGCTGCCCCCCCACTAGCTACCCGGACGTGGCTGGCCCGCCCGCCCTGGGGTGGCAGCGGAGAGAGAAAAGAAGCGGCAGGCACAGCGGCGCTGCCTGCCGCATCACTTAATTCTAAAGGGGGGAGCGAGAGAGGGGGAGCCCCAAGGTGAGGGAAGGGGGAGGGGGAAACGTCCTCCCTTCCCCACCGCTTCTCTTCTCTCTCCGCTGCCACTGAGGACACCTATAGATCTGGCTATTTAAACTGGGGACACCTATAGACCTGTCTATCTATACTGGGGGGCCCTGTCACTACCTAAACTAGGGGCTCCTGTCACTATATACACTGGGGGGGGGGTCCCTGTCACTGCATACACTGGGGGGCTCCTGTCATACCTAAACTGGGGGTACCTGTCACTAACTGAACTGGGGGGGCGCCTGTCAATACCTGAACTGGGGGCACCTGTCACTACCTGAACTGGGGGGCACTGTCACTACCTAAACTGGGGGCTCCTGTCACTACATACCCTGGGGGGCACCTGTCACTACAAACACTGGGGGCTCCTGTCACTACATACCCTGGGGGGCACCTGTTACTACCTTAACTGGGGGGCACCTGTGACCTGTCACTACAAACACTGGGGGCTCCTGTCACTACCTAAACTGGGGGGTATCTGTCACTAACTAAACTGGGGGGCTCCTGTCGCTACCTAAACTTGGGGGTCCTGTCACTACCTAAGCTGGGAGGCTCCTGGTGCTACCTAAACTAGGGTGCACCTGTCACTACCTAAACTATCCAGGCCAGCCCAGCATCACCACCAGCCAACCAGCCCAGAATCACTGTCAAAAAGGCCACAGCATCACCACCAACAGTCAGGCCAACATTTACTTCAACCAGCCAAGTACAGCCCAGCATCACCGCCAGGCCGGCCACAGCATCACCGCCAGGCCTTTCAGCCCACACATCATCCCCAATCCAGCCAAAAACAGTATTGCCTGGCACAGCAGCCAGTAGAGGAGAATTCAGAAGCCAGGTGAGAGGTGTCTAGCATATTAAGTGGGCATTCTGCCTATTTATGTGAAATGCTGTTTATTTATGTGCCTCATGACTGCTGAATTTGTCTTGTTGGGGGCCTCATGGTTACTGAATTTGTCTTGTTGGGGGCCTCATGGTTACTGAATTTGTCTTGTTGGGGGCCTCATGGTTACTGAATGTCTTGTTGGGGGCCTCATGATTGCTGAATTTGTCTTGTTGGGGGCCTCAAGATTGCTGAATTTGTCATGTTGTCATATTTGTCATATCTAACCTATGCTGAGGGAAACTATTCTGGCTACCTATATTAGCCCACTGCCTTACTGTTACAGTTACATTACAATTACCCCCCACCCATGTGATGTCATGTCCACACCCATTTTTTTTGTCGCTGCGCGCTTTGCTTTTTTTTGGGGGGGGGGGGGGTGTTGGTAAATTATCCGCACCGGGTGTCAAACACCCTAGCTACGCCACTGGAGGGGGGCACAGCTTGGAAGGGGGGGAATTGGGCACAGAGCGGCGGGGAGGGGGGGAAGCGTCCCCCCCTCCCTCACCTAGGGCCCCCCCCCCTTCCGCGCACCCCCCTCCTCCAGAAGTGCAGCCAGCAGCGAGCGGAGAATAGCTACAGAGATGATGCTATCTCCGCTCCGAGTCCGCATGCCGCTGCCCTGCTGGTCTCTGACTGTAGTGTGTGACGCTGTCCAATCACGTTCTCGCAGTACTTCCTGCTAGAGCGTGATTGGACAGCGTCACTACAGGAGACAGAGACCAGCAGGGCAGCAGCGGCATGCGGAGCGGAGATAGCATCATCTGAAGCTGGTAAGCTATACTCCGCTCGCTGCTGGCTGCACTTCTCGAGGAGGGGGCTGCGCGGAAGGGGGGGCCCTAGGTGAGGGAGGGGGGGAGGCTTCCCCGCTGATCTGTGCCCTCTGCCCCCCCTTCCAAGCTGGGGGGGACTTGCATTGTGTGGGGGTATCTCTGCCACCAACCTGATTGCATTGTGTGGGGGTATCTGCAGCCAACCTGATTGCATTGTGTGGGGGTATCTGCAGCCAACCTGATTGCATTGTGTGGGGGTATCTGCAGCCAAACTGATTGCATTTTGTGGGGGTATCTGCAGCCAAACTGATTGCATTTTGTGGGGATATCTGCCGTCAACCTGATTGCATTTTGTGGGGGTATCTGCCGTTAACCTGATTGCATTGTGTGGGGGTATCTGCCGTCAACCTGATTGCATTTTGTGAGGAGGAGAGGGGGGTGGGCCCCAGGCTGAAACTTCCTTGGTGGGCCCTTGGTGTCCCAGTCCGACCCTGTGTCCAAGTCATAATTATGTATGGCCGTAATTACAAAAATGTATGCAAAATTTTGCGTAAATAAACATATTACAATCATCACTAGAGACAACTGTGTGCATGTTTAAAGCAGGCCACCAGGCCACAGTGTGCTGGAAGTGGTCAAGAAATTGGTATTACTATGTTTTCATGGTAAAGTTGTAAAAGTTGAATATTTAAATAAAAACCAAACCTCTATCAGTGCCAGATTAAAAATACATACAACTTCTCTTTCCACCCCTTCTCATATTCCCCTGCTTCTAGAGCCTGTAACAATCATATGCTTATCTTAAGCATTAGGGGGGAGGGGAGGGGGGTTCGAATTCAGAATCAATGTGAGAAAACTGTTGAAATACCAATGCAAAAGTTCAGCAATTGCTGAGAGGAAACAATCATAATCCATGCTTCAGGCTCCATTTTTGTGTCAGTTGTACCCCAGTTTCTCTTGCATTGATTTTGATACTTTCCCCTACAGTACTCTGCACTTGATAAAGTCAAAGAATTTCAGATAGAGTTTTCTAGGCATAGGCAACTTAGGCATGCATCTTCAGTGCCACCTAATGGTGTGAGAAGACACTGCATCCACTCATTCTGGAATTGCACATTCTGCTTCTTCTCTGCATCAATTGCAACACTGCAGGAGCTGCTAAGTAGGAAATGTGCTTCATCTGTTATTTGTGAGGCTTTTGGCAGTTGTGAGCAGCAAAAAAGGGAGGCTAGAGTTCAGAACAAAGTAGCAACCAATTATTATTATTATTATTGATTTATATAGCGCCAGCATCCTCCGTGGTGCTGTACAACAGCATACAGGACATAACAATACAAAATAAAAAATACAACAGGTAACAAGACAATGATGCAATAATCCACCAACAAATCAAATACATATGTTTTACACAGATGCCCTGGTATTTCATTTGCTGGTAATGAGAAACATACTTCAATGAAGTGTGTGCGCATTAATTTCTAGAAATGTCATTCTGGTTGAATAGTGAAAAACCAGTGCTAATATGTCATAGAAATAAGCAGTGGCTGATAGCACTTCTAAAACTCGTGCAAAGCTGCCACACTGGGGGATGAACTGTCAGCTAGTGCTGTATGTGCTGTTTTATTCCCCACATGACTGAATTAAAGTTCTTTTTATACAGCAAGATATTTTTTTTTATGAAGCAGGAGTATCTGGACTGATTGACATCGCTAAGTCCATCTTATCCTACGAAGGGCTCTGACTGCTCTGTTTTCCCATTAAAATACTATTGTGAGTCCTTTTTTTCTGTTAAAGCTGCCACAGTCCATCTTACCCCACTCAGAGGATTCCCCAACATCTTTAACTCTAGTGATCTGGTTTGCAGTCACTGCCATGTATCTCCTCTTCTTATTTTTCTCTGCTTCAAACACAATAGGGGAATGATACCTGAGTGTGTGTTTGCGTTATCACATGTGTGATGACATCATTGCATATGACCTTTGAACTGTACAATTCAGCAGCCAAAGAAGTGGGTTACACCCATGTAAAGCATGTTGAGGCTTCTGGTGCGCTGCTGTGAAACACTTATACGCATGGAGAGGGGAACCCGGATTAGAGTAAGCGGCCGCTGGCTGAGCAGGTAATAGCAGCGGGGGGAGCGGGGAGGGGGGGGGACCACCACGGACCAAGACTCGCATACAAGCCGACCCCCCAACTTTTGGCCCCCTTTTTGGGGGTAAAAAATTTGGCTTGTATGCGAGTATATACGGTAACTGTTTATTAAAATGACAGCCTTTCATACTACTGTAGATGACAGTGCAGTGGTGCAATTATAGCCCCCGTAACCTCGCAGCATATGCGCTTAGCATATTGCTGCTCATGACTCTTCCTTGTTCCACTCTCCAAAGAATTCTGTATGCTACTTCATACAGAGTTCTTACCAAATCTGCCAGCAGAGGTGATCAGTTTAAACATGTACGTAACTTTAAGAGAACTGGTTATACTAGAGATAATCAGAATGGGGTTAGACAAATCGGAGCAGTGCTTTTCAGCGCTGCTAGATTTGGGCGCAGCCGGTGCCTCCATGGACTTCAATAGGAATCATTCCTATTGAAGCGCTCAGTGAGTAACGTCAACTCCGTCAGAAGACGGAGCCGAAGTTGCTTAAAAACATAATAATTCGGCCTCCAGCAATCGCTGGAAGCTGAATTATTTCATTCCCCCACTATCCATGTCGGCCTGGAGGGGGAATAGTAATTAAATCGGCCCGGACTTGTGCAGAAGCAGGATCAGCTATATACCGCTGTATCCTGCGCCCAAGTCTACCGGCGCCGATTTCAAATGTACTCAGACAAATGCATCAGAGTGCTGCCTCAGAAAGGGGCTATAAAATAAGAATATGCAGAGAAAGGACAATTATACAGCACCATGGAAGTTTGAGTACCTCATAGGCACCCATGTTAACAATGCAAATAAAGGAGAATTTGAGCTGAAGCAGGTGCTTTTAGCGCTCAGAACTCACTGCTGGGCGCCGAACGCAGGCACCCCATAGCAGCAATGTTATGTCGCACGGGGCGTGTAACAGTAATTCTGGGTTCCGGGACCCTGAATTACACCTCCCTCCGAGTTGAGGCAACTCAGAGAGGGAATAGTATTTAACACCGCCGAGGAGTTAAGTGGAAGCAGGGAGATCCATCATTCAGCTCTCCCGACGCACATCCGTGGCATACTAATACGTATGCATTTGAGCACCCAATGCTATTTAATGGGGCACCACAGGAGCCCAAATTTCCCTTTATTAGCTGATATTAACATAAGTGCCTATGGGCTGCCCAATTTTCTGCAACACTCGATATATAATGTGTACATCAACAAAGGCAGCACAGTTATCAGTGGTTTTCTGGTGGGGGAGCGGTTAGGGTTAGGCACTAGTGGGGTCACTAGTGGGAGTTGGGGTGGTCAAGGTGGCCACAAAATATTAATTTTGTTACATTTCTTTTCAATTCAAGAGTTACAATCAATTTGTAATGCTGGGGGGGGGGGGGGGGGGGGGGCACAACAAGGCTAAGAGCTGGATAATGGAAGAGGCTACACAGGCTGCCCAGAGCATCTGCAGCTCTGGGCCTCTGATAAAAAGCAATGGCAGCGCAGTGCAATGTTGCGCTGCTCTTGCGATAGCAAACATTCAGCCAGATACAAGACAGACTGAAATGAGACAGCCAATCGCGACCACAGCGATGGCGTACCTCACAAGAGCAAGACTTGAGGATTCGCCACTCCTACACCGGAGATGGCATAATCCATAAGGCAGGACTGACAGAGCAAGTGTGAAGAAACGCGGAAAAGCCGCCGCATGGACGCAAGATGAGGCGGCTGTTTCCGCGGCTGGCATAGCGGAACGCGGAGAAACCGCCGCATCTGACGCGGCGGTTTGTACGCATAGGCCTGCTTCTCTCAGTAAGGTGGGATGCGGAGGAAACGCCGCTCGCTCAGACAGCGCGGCGGCGGATTCCGCATCCCATACAGCTACAACATTACAACACATGACTGGTGTGGCTGGGACTGATAGTCCACACTGGTTTAGGAGGACGCGTGCGCGCGCAGAGAGGCAGGGCCTTTATGGCAGTCAGAGAAGGGTCAGCTGACCAGGCCGGTCAGCTGACAATTGCAGCAACTTTCATTGGTCCAGCACTTAAGGGAGGTGCTGGAGAGCACTGGTGTATATATACTGGGTGCTGGTCATTTCTCAGGTGTCTGTCGTTGTGATCACTACGTGGTAGCACTCAGGCCTTGTCTGTATCTGTGTTCTAGCATAGTTTCCAAAGGTGTTGAAGATGACGGACCTCACACCTTAGCGTTAGGAATATTGAACTGTATTATTTGTTATGACCTTCTGCCTGCCCGACTATTCCTCTGAACTCTGATTCTGTACCTTGCTATCTCTGATATCCTGTTGCCAAACTCTGCTCGTTCCTGGACTTTGCATTTGCATCCTGATTCTGTACCTTGCTATTCTGATACTCCGTTGCCAAACCCTGCCTGTTCATTGGATTCCGTATCTGTCTCCTGAATCTGTACCTTATCTGTCTGTGTGTTAACGACCTGGCTTGCCGACCTCGAGAACTGACCTTACTGTTAGAGGCAGTTCCCAGACCTGTTAGTGACACCCTCTCACTGGTGTCACTCACACTCTGTCCTTCCTACTCTCAGCCTAGCTCCTCCCCAGGGAGAGTCTAGGCCAACGGAAGGAACATACTTCTGTGCAATACTCAAAGTATTACTGTTGCACCTAACACTCACTTGTTATCTCAGGTGTCCAGAGGTTAGTAGATATATCTGATTATCGGTGATACTGCAGATCATCAATAATCGGTTATATTCTGTATTCTCAGTGATACTGCAGTTCACCGGTAATCAGACCCTCTCTGTGTTACACCGATCGTTACAGCAAGATAAACAGGCAATAGGTCAAACACAAATAATCACGGGTAGTATTAAACAGTATAACAGAACTAACTATTGTACAAAATCCCTGGGGTTCTGCCAGTTCAAATATACCACGGATCTGACTAAACATAAACAAGGACTTGAGACAAACAGAGTGAACGCTTGCTAATCCAGTCACTGACCCAGCGACAGCAAGCATCCACACACAGACCAACATACAAGGCAACAGGAACAGGACTAGGAAGGATTCACTACTCCTACGCAGGAATCAGCGCAATCCACGCAAGGTAACAGGAACAGGACTAGGAAGGATTCGCTACTCCTACGCAGGAGTGAGCGCAATCCACGCAAGGTAACAGGAACCAGGAACAAAGGCTCAGAAGTAACAGCTAGACAGACTAAGACTGAAACTATGACGAGCGGAGTCTAAAAGGAGAGGGAGACTTTTATCCCGGCATCAGCCAATGGATGCAAGCATGCAAACTCCCACACAGCTGAATGGTAATCACTCAATCCTGAGCAGTCCAGAGCTGCAGAGCAATTGCAGATGGAATGAACACTCAGTGTGAGTGCAAGCAGAACTATGCAAGCAAATGTATGTAAAGGAATCAGAACTGCTTGGCTGCAGTATCTCTGCAGCCAGCAGTACATGCTGCAGAAGCGATCATGACACAATTTTTCTTTTTTGAAACAGTTCAGAAAATCTGACCGATGTATCACACACCTGTGTTTATTTCCCCAATTAAGAATTTTTTTTTTATTGAAGACTCTGAACAAACTTCTTGGGTAAACGAGATAAACAGAGGAACACCAAGAGCCCCAATAGTGTAGTATGTATTGACAAAGGAGATAATGACAAAGAGTAATAGTTGTTATACTCACAAGCATGGGTCACCAATAGGCAACCACTGTAAAGGCAGGTGGGGAGATTATCCTGACCCCACTCAGGAATAAGAAGTCGCTCTCTGTAGATAGTAGAAAAGGGTCGCAACCCTCCACCCAGGGTGGATACATATTATATAGGAGAGAACAGTGGCGCCAAAAGGATAAAAGGGGTTTTAAAGGAGCTTAAAAGCCAAAAATTTGGTAATTAGAGGAGGCAGTGGTGGACTTACCTCCTCCAAGCAGACACAACACGACTGTACATTCAGTCTATTTATTAACGAACTCCAGATAAAACAAAGCAACGCGTTTCACGGGTCAGTGCCCGCTTCCTCAGGCAATAGAAAAAGGAGTTACAGCTGCAAATGACAGAGATCAGAAGGTAAATTGTTTCTGCTATGATACATCCTACATTTAAAGCTTCGATCAATAAGTGACAAACATGTGCAACATAATATGGTATATTGGCAGTAAAGGTACAGTATTTTGTATTATAAAATTGTTGGTGGGTTGTGTTGGTGGGGGAGGGGGGGGGGGGGAATGGGAGGGGAGGAGAACCACACAGGGGTGGGGGATGGGGGAAACCTGGGGGACGGGGGGAGGGGAGGGGGAGAGGCCAAGGGAAAAATGTGTATCAGGAGGAGGGAGTGTGGGGGGGGGGGGAGGAAGGGGTTTATCAATTATAGCCATGGGACGTGCAAGTTACAGAGCAAGTAGCAAAAGAGGTGACTGTAGATCAAAGGTAGTAAAAGAGTGTGAATGGCAGCAAAACAAACGAAACAGTGGCAGCAGAACATACCCCAGTATGGGGTTAAAAATTACAGATGGCAGCAGTAAAGACAAAATGTAAGTGGGTGAACCCACCAGGACTTACCATCTAGCAAAACAAACAACACTCGGCACCTCTGTAATGGCAGAGAGTGTCTGAGCATGCTAAGTAGTGTTCAGGATGTGACATCAACTGGGGAGAGGAAGTGCATCATCAGTGGGCGGAGCCTACAAGGACTTACCCTTTTACAGAGGAGTCAGGCCGCTATCTTGGAAGAGGCATGCCTGGTTCTCAGTACTGATGGGCCACCATGTTGGAGGTGGCCCAGATACACAGCAGTAACTACAACATTTGCCAAAAAGATATGATAAATAGTCTTGATAAAAAGCATATACATGAATATACATACCACATATAGTTTATAATATTAAAAGTACAGAGTAAAAGGTCAGAATAAAAGGTCTATGTCACATTTGTGTTAAAAAAAAAAAAAAAAAAAAAATTAAAAAAAAAAAGGTGGTCTGATGTTGGTTGAGAAATTCACTAATAAACTTATGGTAGATCCATGGTATGCTTAAATTTTTTTTTTATCTGGAGTTCGTTAATAAATAGACTGAATGTACAGTCGTGTTGGGTCTGCTTGGAGGAGGTAAGTCCACCACTGCCTCCTCTAATTACCAAATTTTTGGCTTTTAAGCTCCTTTAAAACCCCTTTTATCCTTTTGGCGCCTCTGTTCTCTCCTATATAAACTTCTTGGGTATATTACATCAAGAAATTGACAATCTACCCTACACCATTCAGTTTTCATAAAAATTGATCAAAACAAATTTCCCACTCCATCTCTCAAACGCATAAAACAGATTTTTCATTTTTCAAAAATTGCTGCAAAATTGGATCATTTTATTGTAACGTGTGTTGTCACCTCTAGGTATTGTGGGGGTTCAGTTATGGTTAGGCAGAAGTGGGTGGATGGGTTAGGCATGAGTGGGGGGCAGGGGATTGGTTAGGGTTAAGTATTGGTCGAGGGAGGGTTCGTGTGAGAATAGGGCTAGGCTTAGCGATATTCGAATATTGGTACAATTTACAGATATTTTTACTATTGTATTACCGCTGCCCAATAGCGGAATATTGGTAATTTTACCAATATTTTACTAGCGGCTATTTCCTGCCCCCAAATTTCTGCTCTTCCCATTTTGCATGCATACACCTACATGTCCCTTATCCTACCCTCCCCATTGGGATACACATGTATGCTTGGTTTAGGTAGGCAGTCACTATACCGAGAAGTCAGCAGACAGAGCAGTGTGGCGGAAGTCTGCTTATGACATTCTATGGCCAGCTTTGTTCTTTTGTGATTAGACTTACATTATACTGCATCTAATATGCTATCTCATCATAAATGGTCACCATCATTACATTTCAGTCGTGACCCTTACCACATTAGCATTGCCAAAAGTCAAGTGCAACAGCTGACACATTGTCAAAAGTCATACTTAACCTGTGGGGATGATAATGTCCGTGGGTCATAACTGGAAAGCGAAGCTGTCATGTTACATAAGACATATAATCAGACTCCCAGGCCAGGTGTGACATCTGACACATAGCATATACTGCAGGTCAGGTATGACATTTGACACATCACTGTCAATGCATATAACAAGTTACCCGAGACCTGATATTATACACAAATGTAGAGCATGTTTCTGAAGCGGCTACATAGGAGCTTATGAAATGCATAATTGTGTTCATGAAAGCGCTGGCTTCTGAATAACTGCAATACCAGCTTGTCCAGAAAATACCTAAAATGTCAGCAATCAAATAGTTCTATGTAATTTGGGGTGATAGTGGGTCTTAGTTCAACTTATAATGGTTTTATGGTTTTTGAGCCATATAGAACCTAATATATTAAATAATAATATGAATAACAATAACAATAATAATAATAATAATAATAATAATAATAATAACCGACTCTGGATCACAGTAATTGAAATCTAAGCCCTGTTTGTGGCTGCTTACTCCTGCCAGGGTGTAGATTCCAATTACCACGCTTGCACGGACCCAATGCTACCGCCGATCGCGCCGCTCACTCATTGATGCAAGCCCCTCACTCTGCCAATGCTATGAGGGAAGAGCTCTGTGAGCCAGTCAGGAGCCGATTACATTGGCTCCTAAGACCGTGACCACTGTGATCCAATTTTCATTGGCTCACAGTAGGAGACTTTTTTTGGTACCAGCAGTCTCTAGTCCTTAACATCCTGAGCGTTACGCTGCTCAGGAGGTTTTGTTAGTTTTTGCCCCTATAATTAAATAATTTGATCACATGGCTGTAAAACCTGTAGCAAGCACTAGGCTAGCTAGTAAAGGTGTCCGGCACCTCCCAAACCCCCGATCCAGCCAGATTATACATTACCCAGCCTGAATCCAGCGATCTGTGCAGCCTCCCCGCACAGCTCCGGTCTTCACTATTGGAAGATCGCACATGACGTCATGACGTCGCCGACGTCAGGACATCATGCGCAAACCCAATCCTCCCCATGGAGAGAACGGAGCTGTGCAGGGAGGCTGCGCGATTGCTGGATCCAGGCTGGATAATGTATAAACGGGGGGATCTGGGGTGCCGAACACCTTTACTAGCTAGCCTAGTGCTAGCTAAGGGTTTTACAGCCATGTGATCAAATTATTTAATTATGGGGGACTCCTGAGGACAGAGTGCACTATGCCCGACACAGTGTCGGGCATACCGCTAAGGAGGTTAAGGGACCTATCTATTACAAGTATTGATAACCATAACAAGTAACAACCTCCTAGATGTCTGTTACCAATATTCTACTATTGGCTTACATGACACACCTAACACTATACTCCCTTCCTATACCTAACTCTAACTCCTTACCTATGCATAACACTTTCACCCCACTTATGCATCACTCTAATGCCCCACGTACACCTAACTTTTGCCCCCACCTACGTCTAACTCTAACTCCCCTACCCTAACTATGACCTCTATCATCCTCCTCCACTATCTGCTAACACTAACACTCCTAAAACGATGCATTGGGTCTTGGTTATATAATAACCATCTTCCGAGGCTTGGCTATGTAAAACCGAAGCCCCAATCAGTATCCAGAGAGTGGTTACCAATAGTCGAACCCCAGAGCTGTTGACCAATCCCCAAATTAAAAATTAGAGCTAGGCTAATAATAGCCAAACTTAGTGCCGTTAGCCAATCACTAGCACCCAACTAAAGCATCTGTCACACCATTGCTGCAAACTTACATTGCAGTCTATGGCAGTAGCTGGTGTAGCCAATAGGCTGTGTTCCAAAATGGACTGATAAGATATTTAAGGTTTGGCATTAGTCGGAGAGTCTTTTATGGTTAGACATCAGTTTGATTGGATTTTTAAGGTTAGGCTTGGTGAAAGAAAGTCAGGGGGAGGGGGTTATCTCTTCTTCTGATCTTCTGACTGCTATACCATTCACACTGTGCACCAGTGAATTGGATTGTGATTGGAAGAACAACTCCCTCTGTTAAGTAATTGATTACAGGGCAATAGACATGTCACAGTGACCCACTGTCAGTTGCTTCATATACTGGCATGTGGTGACCTGGGAACCTGGGTAGTGTCATGAAAGTGTTTATCCAAGGCAACTGCTTTTAAAAAAATGTTATTACCTATTTAGATGCATAAACCTCTATCCACCTTTTTCCCCTGTTTTCCTCCAAGAGCTTTAAAAGTGTCCTGACTCCTGACCAGGCCCTGACCCTCTCCTGGGTAGGCAGCCTTGACCCGGAAGCAGAAATCCACAATCGGCTGCGCTTCCGGTGGTCTGGGAGTGAGGACGCAGCGTCAGAGGTCCACCAACCTGTGCAGGTGCGCATGCAGCAATGTGAACTGCGCAGGAACGGCAGCAATTGCTGAGTTCTGCTTCTGGGTTAAGGCTATCGACTCAGGAGACCCAAGGCCTGGTCTGGACACTTTTACAACCTCTTGGAGGAAAACTAGGGGAGAAGGAGGATGCACACTGCGTCCCAGGAGGTTTATGCATCTAAATAGGTATCGTATATTCCGATGTATGAGACGACTGGGTGTATAAGACTGGTGCTGTACCGTATGTGGTACCCAGTATTTATAACGGTATATAGGCGATGGGTTGGTCATCTCTCCCACTCCCTAAGTGGATTGGTCAGCTCTACCTGTCTCCAAGCAGATTGGTCAGCTCTCCTTGTCTACCTGTTTATCAGAGAGGTATGGAAGAATAGATCGTGCTGTGCCCATAAAACACGCCTCTTTCACCTTTCTCGCCCGCCCTTGTATCCTATTTGCCTCCTTCTCTGCCTCTCAGATCTCACACATGTGCACCTGCGCCGCTTCACTACAGTCCTCAGCAGCGGGATCATCTGAGAGACGGTAACAGGATAAGGAGTATCACTCAACATCAATGACACCCGGCGTATAAGATGACCCCTTTTTAAGGGTCTTATACGCCAGAATATACAGTAATTACTTTTTTTTTTTAAAGGCAGTTGCCTTTAATATTGACTGTATATTTCTGCTCCCTGAAGCTTTTTCATCTTTACCCAGACTTTCAGCTGATATGAAGACAAATTCAGGTAGTTATAAAACCTGTACATAAATGTATTTAATTGTTCTCTGTTGAATACATAGCTAAATTAAATAAAGGATTTTTTTTCTGTATATTATTATATTTGCCTTGTGGCCAGCTGTAAGGTGGAACACATGTTTCCATTGCTAGACTTTCTGAATTCAGCTTGCCTTCAGATCTCCTTTTTGCGGATGTAATTGAAGCTGGTAAGGATTTGAGAAGCTTTTACTGGCTTTAGTTTCCTGTTGCTTAAGTAAGTGGTGAACTGTGCTATGATTTTACATCTTTTTATTTTGCAAATGTCTTTAAATGTGTCATACGTCTATTTACCGTGAAATAACAGCGCTTCTAACCTGACTGCAGAAGGGGATTACTGAAATGCTGATGCTTTGTAAGCTCTACCAGGGTGAAAGAATTGTTGACACAGTGTCAGAATGAATAGAAAACTTTTATTCAAATGTCAGGTAGAATTGTACATTTCCTGCGCAACCGAATGGTGAGCACTTATCATTGTCCCATGGGTCGGGGAGGGGATCCATTGAAAAGGGCGCCTGAGCTGCCTGTATGAAAAGGGCGCCTCTATAGACATCAATGTTATTTCTGCAAATATGGGCTACAAGGTGGTGAAAAGGGCGCCCGAGTTTTGATATAGGCTACAAGCGGGTGCACCTTTGTAGTCCATATTGGTTAGGCTACAAGGTTTTCGGTTACAGAAGGGCGCCTCTTTGTAGTCCATATTTTTAAGGGCTACAAGGTTTTCAGCTTCAGTAGGGCGCCCCTTTGTAGCCCATATTTTTTGGGCTACAAGGTCTTCGGCTACAAGGTTTTTGATTCTGCTACAAAAGGTCACCCTTTTATAGCCAAGATTTTTGATTCGGGTGCAGGGGGATTAGGATTAGGCATCACAAGGTGGGGGGGTGTCTAAGGGTTAGGCACTACTAGGGGGGTTTAGGGTTAGGCACCACCTGGGGGGGGGTCTTAAGGTTAGGCCCCCCCTGGGGTGTCTTAGGGTTATGCACCACCACGGGAATCTTAGCGTTAGGCACCACCTGTGGGTCTTAGGGTTAGGCACCACCAGGGGGGTTAGGGGAGGGTTCTTTGTGAGAGTAGGGAGAAGTTAGGTCATAGTAATCACAGGGGCTGTCTTAGGGTTAGGCACTACCAGGGAGAGGTTGGGGTTAGGCACCACCAGGGAGGGGTTAGGGTTAGGAACCATCAGGGGAGGGTTCTGTGTGAGAGTAGGGAGACGTTAGATCATAGTAATCACTTTTCTCAGCTACATCTAGAGCCCTTTTATAGCCATCCTTTTTATAAACTAAAACTATATGGCATATTTGGGCTACAACAGGTGCCCTTTGTAGACGAATTTGACATATATATGGGCTACACCAGGTGTCCTTTGTAGCCAAATTTGGCATATATGGGCTACACCAGGCGCCCTTTGTAGCCAAATTTGAAATATATGGGCAACACCAGGTTCCCTTTGTAGCCAAAGTTGGTATATGGGCTACACCAGGTGCCCTTTGTAGCCGAAGTTGGTATATGGGCTAAACCAAGTGCCCTTTGTAGCCGAAGTTGGTATATGGGCTACAACAGGCGCCCTTTTTGTAGCCGAATTTGGCATTTTGGGCTACACCAGGCGCCACTGGCGTAACAATAGGGCCTACAGCCCCTGCCCCCATGGGGGGGGGGCCCGGGGCCCGCTTGAGGCCGTATTGGGGGGCTGGAGGGGACGCAGCATGAGGGGAAAGCCATGCTGCACTTCGGCGGGGAGGGGGGACGGTCCCCCCCTCCCTCACCTCGGGCTCTCCCCTCTGCGCTCCCCTCCAGTGTTGAATAGTTTGTGTATGCAGGCGGCGGGCAGCGGCAGATACAAGGACGTTTCTCCCTCTAGTGTCTGACGCGACTTCCTGTATAAACAGGAAGTCGCGTCAGAGGCTAGAGAGAGGAAAATTCACGCTGGAGCGCACGGAAGGTATGTATCTGCCGCTGCCCGCCCCCTGCATACACAAACTATTCAACGCTGGAGGGGAGCGCAGAGAGGAGAGCCGGAGGTGAGGGAGGGGGGGACCGTCCCCCCTCCCCGCCGAAGTGCAGCATGGCTTTCCCCTCATGCTGCGACCCCTCCAGCCCCCCAAAACGGCCCCAAGCGGGCCCGAGGGGGGCGCTTAGTATTTCTGCAGGGGGGCCCTGTGGGACCTTGTTACGCCCCTGCCAGGCGCCCTTTTTTCCAGGCGCCCTTTTCAAATAGACACGTCGGGGAGATATGGTTGTTCATTTTGAGCAGCTATGCAGGACAGTTATTATTGCTGAAACTATAAAAAGGGATATTAGAAGTGGTTTTATAAATAAATAAATAAAAAAAAAATGCAAACTTACCCCATTGTGCTGTTACATGGAAATGTAAAGGAACAGGGTCAGTCCTAAACATTTTGTTGCCTGGGGCAAACTTGTGAGGATGCCCCAGCCCCCCCTTCCCATGGATTTGGAATGATTGCACAGCACCCGACAATTTACTCTACTTCATTTAATGTTCTCAGTCAGCAAAGTAGCATATGCAACAACTTGTGATATGACATGCTGCAGCTCATCACAATAACACATTGGGCTTGATTCACAAAACAATCCTAACTGTTAGCACACTGTGAAAAGTGCTTCACGCGAAATTTCGCGTGATAACGGTTATTGTGTGCAAAATTTGCATTCGCTTGTTAACGGTCGCGTTCATGTGATAAATTGGCGTTATCACGTGAACGTTAACGCGCAAAAAAATTAATTTTAACACGCAAAACACGTTTTTCAAGCAAAAACGCACTGACGTGCAAAAAGCCGTGCTAACAGTTAGCACCATTTTGTGAATCGAGCCCCTTGTCTGTGGCAAACAAACTGCTCACCCTCAGCCAGTCGACTGTCCACCATTTCTCTTCAGTCAGAGCAGCAGTGTAACCTCCTCCCTTCTGCTGTGCAAGTCAGATGAAACACTGCTGTTCTCCTGTCTCCCCCTCCTCACTTACTGTAAGAATCCTCACACAGCACAACAAGCTGATTTTCCCCAATAATGACCTCTTCCCCTCGCTCGCTCTCCTCTTGCTTCTCCTCCTACTCTGACTGCATGCTGTAAGTGTAAACACACAATAAAACGTGCTGCTCCTGTAATCTCTGCGCCTGATGCAAGTGTTTCACCTTGCTTCATGAGAGAACCGGCCCTGTAAAGGAATAGTATATGGCTAGTGCAGTACCATACATTTCTGGTTGAACTCGATGAATTTGTAGAAAAACAACCTTTCAAAAAGACCTTAGCTTTTCTGAGAAAATTGATTTAACAGTAGGAAAATGTTTTTTAAATGCGGTTAAGTGATAGATACTGTCTCTATCCATTGGTAGTGAAAATGTACATATATACCCAGAAACAGCAGTGACATTCCTGCCTGGGTTTCCTGGTGATCAGTAGGCAGTACATAAATAATGACCGCCTGCAAACCCCAGAGCAATGCTTTTGCCAAGGATCGCATGGCATTGACAAGGGCTTTGCTGCAATACTGCTGTATAAGGATCCCTGGCAAATATACTCATTGTTTGCACTTATACAAGTTAAATAATAATTTTAAAAAAAGTATGTAGGGTTCCCCCTGCAAAGCCTCTTTAACCCCATGTTACCTATGCAGGTTGGTACAGCCAGAATGAGGAGCCCAGACTGTGTTGGATTCACACTCTGAGCTATGCCAGCCAGCATAGTTCCTGATAGGGCGGGGGATTTTGGAAGAGAGGAACAGCAAAGCCTCCTCCTCTCCCTTGTCAATGCCATGAACAAGGGGCTTTTTTCCACCTCTGGTGCCCAAGAGGAGGTGGGGCTAATGCCCCACTTACACCTTACTTTAGCCCCCCCACCTTACTTTAGCACCCCCCACCAATGTCTAACTCTAACTCCCCTATCCTAACTATGACCTCTATCCTCCCCCTTCTCTATCCATTAATACTAACCCTCCTAAAAGGATGTATTGGGTCTTGGCTATATAACAATCATGTTACGAAGCTTGGCTATAGAGAACTGAAGCCTAAAGTCAGTATCCAGTGCTTGGTTACCAACAGTCGAACTCCAGAACTGTTGGTCAATCCCCAAATTAAGCCCATCGCTGTCATAGGCCGGCTTGGGGAGGGGGGGGGGGGGAGCGTGGGTAAAAACAAGAATAAAATAAATAGGGAAATATATTACAAAAAAATAAACACATAAATATATAAACAGGGCAGCAGCAATTAGAGCCCACCAACAGATAGCTCTGTCACTTGTGTGCTGACTTGTGCGGCCCTGCAGCAAGGCCTTAAAGCTGCAGTGGCCCAATTTGTGAAAAATGGCCTAGTCTTTAGGGGGGTTTAAGCCCGTGGTCCTTAAGTGGTTAAATATTCTCAATGAACCATCAATACTTTTAATTCATGATCCCACAACAATATCCTCAGAAATGTCCCCCACCAATATCCTCTCATTAACTTGTTTGAAGCTCTCTCTAATGAACAATTCCGCACATGCACGGCAGGCACTTGATATACTTAAGTACAGTAAGACCTGGCAAAGCATCTTTAAATGTGCCACGTTTTTAATTATCTTTTAACACCTGGAGAGGACGGTCATCCAAGTGTCCCCTTATTGTAGGGTACCCTCAGATGCCATTATTAACCCCCCATGGTATGCACCCCCCCACCATGGTATGGACAAGGGATCTGGGGGAGAGGAGGAGCTTTGCCACCCCTCTCTTCCACAACACCCCCATACCATGGACCATGTGGGTTGGTATAGCTCAGGTTGCGGTGCAGTCCAGGCTCCACAATCTGGCTTTACCAGGGGTGACATGAAGCTAAATAGGCTTTGGAGGGGGACCCTTTATATTTTGTTGTGTGCAAACAATGGGTATATTTACCAAGAATCCTTAAACAGCAATATTGCAGCTGTACAGCGATCCCTGCCAAAAGCGTTACCCTAGCGCTGTGCTCATTGACATACACTGACTAATATTCACATTGTTGGGTTTTAAATGAGTGAAACCAAGAATGTAAATATCCTGTATGTCAATTGTAAAATGGATTAACAGGAACTCTCAGTTTCCACCGTAATTTACTCCAGGCCCTAGGCCCACATGTGTGGGAGAGTTACTTATCTCCTCCTCCCTGAGCATAATGTGGAGATGAGCTACTTGTCTTTACCATAGAAAAAGGGTCTTTGAAGGAGGTTGCGACTGCACCGGGGCCCATGGATGAGAGGGGTCCACTAGGGGCCCTCCTTCATCCATCGTATTAGCTTTGCATTGGTGCTATGCTGGTGACGAACATCACTATATCTGCATTCAGTCATAGTAATCCTTAACAAACTGTTTCCTTAGTCTGATCACACCTCTCTGACACTGCAGATGTCCTTGGTTTTGAGGCTCCATATCAATAGAGTGCTTAGGGCCCCATGTAAAACTCGCACTGGGGCCCCAAGCTCTTTAGCTACACCACTGAGTATTCCTGCCCCCCCCCCCCCCACACACACACTTCCCATTATAGGCCATGCGGGCTGGCAGGGCTCAGAATGGCAGAGGCCAATGCAGGGGCGTAGGAATAGACCCTGCAGCCCCTGCAGTTGCAGGGGGGCCCCTAGCAAGTCAGGGGCCCGGAGGAGGAAAGGCTGTCACCACCGGCGTACCTACCGGGGATGCGACTCTCTCAGCCGCAGGGGGGCCCTGCCGCCCGGGGCTGCTCTGGGGCCCGCTCACTGTGCGTGGGGGGAGCGCTGCTCTGGACCCCCCAGCAAGGTGCTCAACTGGCCGCAGCGTCTAATAGACGCTGCGCCAGTTCATTCCCCGCAGCTCCGCTCCAGCAGCCTGCATAGTCTCCGGCAGGCAGAGCAGGGCTACGGCAAGATGGCCGCCGAAGAAGCCCTACACTGGAGACTATTTGTGTCTCTAGTACAGGGCTTCGGCAGCCATCTTGCCGTAGCCCTGCACTCTGCCTGTCAGCGCGGGAGATGTGCTGCAGGAGGACTCGGGGAGCTGCGAGCCAGATGCCGGGAGAGGAGAAGACTTCTGTCAGGTAAGTGAATTTTTTTTTTTTTTTCACAGGTGCATTTTTTTTTCTAGTGTCTGCTGCCCACATTGTGATTTTGTGGTCACTGCTGCCCACATTGTGATTTTCAGGTGTCTGCTGCCCACATTATGATTTTCTGGTGTCTGCTGCCCACATTACGATTTTCAGGTGTCTGCTGCCCACATTGCGATTTTCTGGTCACTGCTGCCCACATTACGATTTTCTGGTGTCTGCTGCCCACATTATGATTTTCTGGTCACTGCTGCCCACATTGCGATTTTCTGGTCACTGCTGCCCACATTGCGATTTTCTGGTGTCTGCTGCCCACATTATGATTTTCTGGTGTCTGCTGCCCACATTATGATTTTCTGGTGTCTGCTGCCCACATTACGATTTTCAGGTGTCTGCTGCCCACATTGCGATTTTCTGGTCACTGCTGCCCACATTACGATTTTCAGGTGTCTGCTGCCCACATTACGATTTTCAGGTGTCTGCTGCCCACATTACGATTTTCAGGTGTCTGCTGCCCACATTACGATTTTCAGGTGTCTGCTGCCCACATTACGATTTTCAGGTGTCTGCTGCCCACATTATGATTTTCTGGTGTCTGCTGCCCACATTGCGATTTTCTGGTGTCTGCTGCCCACATTACGATTTTCAGGTGTCTGCTGCCCACATTGCGATTTTCAGGTGTCTGCTGCCCACATTACGATTTTCTGGTCACTGCTGCCCACATTGCGATTTTCTGGTCACTGCTGCCCACATTGCAATTTTCAGGTGTCTGCTGCCCTCATTACGATTTTCAGGTGTCTGCTGCCCACATTACGATTTTCAGGTGTCTGCTGCCCACATTACGATTTTCAGGTGTCTGCTGCCCACATTACGATTTTCAGGTGTCTGCTGCCCACATTGCGATTTTCTGGCCCACATTACGATTTTCTGGTGAACACTGCCCAAGTTACGATTGTCTGGTGAATGCTGTCCACGTTACGATTTTCTGGTGAACGCTGCCCACATTACGATTTTCTGGCCCACATTACGATTTTCTGGTGAACACTGCCCAAGTTACGATTGTCTGGTGAATGCTGTCCATGTTACAATTTTCTGGTGAACTCTGCCCACATTACGATTTTCTGTCCCACATTACGATATTCTGGTGAACGCTGCTCACATTACGATTGTCTGGTGAATGCTGCCCACGTTACAATTTTCTGGTGACTGCTGCTCACGTTACTATTTTCTGGTGACTGGTGCTGCCCACTTTACAATTAATTTACAGTGAAACGCTGCCCCATTACGATTATTTGGCACCTATGGGGGGGGGCCCCATCCAAATATTCGCAGGGGGGCCCAGTGATTTCTAGTTACGCCCCTGGGCCAATGATTACCAGTTCAGCCATTCTAGTCATACTATCTAATATAGGAGAGAGAAGTTAACAAAACTTCGAAAATAGGGCTATGTAATTTTTATAATTGTATTTTGTAATAGCAAAGTAAGAAAAAAGCAAAAGTGTAGCAGTGTTTGTTGCTAATGAGAGCATGACCACACAGCACCTTGCTCAGGCAATTTGGTTGTTTAACATCAACCTCGTACAGAGATCAGGAGCAAGAAAGCCAGATTTGAATTTGCCAATTACTTGTGTGCAATGGTCTGCACAGATCCTGTGCTCATTTTAGATCAGCCACACCGTTGAAATTATATTTTTTTCATTTCAATTCACCCATCCCAGATTTTACCGTCTTAGGCATTTTACTTCTCCAGTTGTTCTACTGTGATCTTAAGGAAAATGGTGGCCTGATCAACCACCACTGTTGTTTTAATATTTGCTACTTCTTTTTTATATAATGAATAAAGTTATGATATTTTAAATTATATAAAAACTTTGTCTTGTCTTGCGCAGGGCCGGATTACTGACCAGGCAACAGAAGCAGTCGCTTGGGGCCCCCCATTCAGAGTTAAAGGGGCCCCATCAGCACATAATCCAGCTCTCGCCATCCTGCCATCCTGTCAAAAGATGCCGCCTGCTGCTGATTGTCTTTAGAGCTGGGCTCTCCTCCTCTTCCTGTGCGCTCTGCTGCATCCCGTTCCTTCCTCCCTTCCCATGGAGAACCACAGCTGCAGCGGGCAAGAATGATAGCAGCAGATGACAAACGCCCACTCACCTATCCGTGATCCAAGCAATAGAGGTCCCGTCCCGTCATCCGAAACCCATCTGTCTCCTTTACAGTACGCTTTGAATTTTCTGATTCTCAGATCACACAGGAAGTAGGAAATAGTAGTAGTAACAGAGTGGCGGCACTCTAGAGCAGACAGATGGGCTCCGGATGATGGGACCTCTATTGCTTGGATCGCAATAGGTGAATGTGAGTCATCTGGTGCAGTCATTCTCCCTCGCTGCGACTGCCCTTCTCTGCGGGATTATCGTATTCACGGGGGTGGAGGCTGCATGGTGGATGTGGCTGTCTAGTTTGGGAGGAAATTGGTTGTTCAGTGGTGGGGGTAGGTAGTGGTTATGTAATTCTGTCTGGGGAGCGGCTTCTGGGTTGGCAGTGTCCAGAACTTTCTGTTACTGCCAGGCTGGAGATGCAGGGGGAAAGTGCTGCCGTTGTGATATCTGGCACCCTCTTCACAACTCTTCACCAACTTCCCGGTCATTCATCTCTCAATCTGCATGTTGCTGCTGCTATTCCGTGCATTGTGCACCCACAGAGAAAAGTGGGCTGTTGCCCATAGCAACCAGTAGTGCAGCTGCCCTGGGGTGTGTGGCATGTTGCTGTGCACACATCAGCTGCATCTTCTCATTCTATTATGACACTAGTAGACCTAGGTCTTTTCAAACCACCGCCACTGACGCATGTCAGTGTGCATGAATGCGCCCCTGCTCTCCGCGTGCAACCGTCCGTCGCGCACATGGCGCGTGCGAACCTGTTTACCCAGCTCCCTGGCCCCATCCTCCTGTCCCAATGGCTGTCCGTCCTGCACATATCAAGTAGCACAACACACGGACACAGGGACAGGATGACGCAGGGACACCTGGATGTAGGATGATGGGGGGCCCCAAATCAGTTACTTTGCTTATGGCCCCATTTAGTCTTAATCCGGCTCTGGTTGCTTGGAGTATATGCCCTCCTTATCTCTCCTCCAAGGTTTTGTATTAAAGAGTAACTGTCAGGCTGCAGAAGCTAATTTAAACCTCTATTCTCCTGTGTTAAACAGTTTAGAAGGAAGCCCAAAAGCCATTAGTGAAGATAAAAATCTCAGTTACCTTTGATGTGTGCTTTGATGTGTGCTTATCAGCAAGTCTGTTACAGAGCCATAAGGACGCAAGCCGCATACTAAACTGCAAAGCATTCTGGGGCCCTCCCCTCGGCTGCTAATGAGACGTTACAGAAGCTTGTAATCAGTCCAGCGTGTAGCACTGATAAATCTCGGGGCAGCGTACTCTGCAGGAGTCAGCTATTGTTCCTAGCCACATGGCTCATTAATATTCACTGCACACTGTGTTGTTCAAGTAGGAGCTTATCTGTGATCAGGAAGCAGGCAGGACATGATGACACATTTGACAGAAAAACATGGAGCCTGCCATGAGCTGTCAGGAGCATCTATCTCTGCATATACTATATACAAATTCTGTGAAATCCAAACGTGGACAATGAAATGCATATGTAATGTAAGTACAGCCAATCTTTAGCTACTGATATATGTGTTTATTAGAGATGGGACGACGAATCCGGCGAATCCACGAATCCCTCGAATATTGGGAAATATTCGAGATTCGTGGATTCGAATCCCGACGCCATTTTCCACTTTACGAATCCGCCGAATCCCGACGCTGCATCGCCGCGCATCCGCCGCTCGCACTCGTCCTCCTCCGACCCGCGCCTCCTCCGACCGCCCCGCGCCTCCTCCGCCCGGCCGCCCGCATACTTTGTATCAACTCACCCGTCCAGTGGAGCGCAGACAGAGCGGCAGACCTCTCGCTGACTTCCTGGTTCCCTCTAGTGACGGCTTTTACAATGACGTCATCAGTAAAAGCCGGTCCGGCCACTAGAGGGAACCGAGAAGGAAGGAAGAGGTCTGCCGCTCTGTCTGCGCTCCACTGGACATGTAAGTTGATACTTATGCAGGGGTGAGCGAGGAGGCACAGGGGACGGAGGAGGCCATGGGGGTGAGCGACACCTACCTACCTACCTACCTACCTACCTACCTACCACTTTACCTACCTACCTGCCACTATACCTACCTAAAGGCCCCCTATACGTACCTACCTACCTACCTACCGGGCACTATACCTACCTACAGGCCCCTATACCTACCTAAAGGCCCCCTATACTACCTACCTACCACTATACCTACCTACCTACAGGCCCCTATACCTACCTAAAGGCCCCCTATATGTACCTACCTACCTAAAGGCCCCTATACCTACCTAAAGGCCTCTATACCTACCTACCTAAAGGCCCCCTATACGTGCCTACCTACCTAAAGGCCCCTATACCTACCTACCTAAAGGCCCCTATACCTACCTACCTATTTACCTACCTATACTTAAGGCCTTATACCCTGCTACCTATACTGAAGGTCCCTTTAACTACCTACCTACCTACAGGACACTATACCTACCTACCTACCGGCCACTATACCTACCTACCTACCTACAGGCCACTATACCTACCTAAAGGCCCCCTATACGTACCTACCTACCTACCTACCTAAAGGCCCCTATACCTACCTTCCTACCTAAAGGCCCCTATACTTACCTACCTACCTACCTAAAGGCCCCTATACCTACCTACAGGCCTCTATACCTACCTACCTACTTAAAGGCCCCCTATACGTGCCTACCTACCTAAAGGCCCCTATACCTACCTACCTAAAGGCCCCTATACCTACCTACCTACATACCTACCTATACTTAAGGCCCTATACCCTGCTACATATACTGAAGGTCCCTTTAACTACCTACCTACCTACAGGACACTATACCTACCTACCTACCGGCCACTATACTTACCTACCTACCTACAGGCCACTATACCTACCTAAAGGCCCCCTATACGTACCTACCTACCTACCTAAAGGCCCCTATACCTACCTACCTAAAGGCCCCTATACCTACCTACCTACATACCTACCTATACTTAAGGCCCTATACCCTGCTACCTATACTGAAGGTCCCTTTACCTACCTAAAGGCCCCTATACCTACCTACATACCTACCTATACTTAAGGCCTCTATATACCCTGTTAACTATACTGAAGGCCCTATACCCTGCTACCTATACTGAAGGTCCCTTTACCTACCTAAAGGCCCCTATACCTACCTACATACCTACCTATACTTAAGGCCTCTATATACCCTGCTACCTATACTGAAGGCCCATATACCCTGCTACCTATACTGAAGGCCCCTATACCCTGCTACCTATACTGAAGGCCTATATACCCTGCTACCTATACTGAAAGCCCATATACCCTGCTACCTATACTGAAGGCCCATATACCCTGCTACCTATACTGAAGGCCCATATACCCTGCTACCTATACTGAAGGCCCATATACCCTGCTACCTATCAGAGGCGGGACAAGGTCCTCCAGCACCCAAGGCTGAGACACCAAAGTGCGCCCCTCCATCCCTCCCCCCCAGCCATCACACACTGATTGCTATTAGACTAAGAAGTGCCACAGGGCCCACAACCTCCCCAACACCTTAATATCTAGTTATCTGGCTTGCAGTCACTGCTATGTATCCACTTGTCTTATTTCTTTCTGCTTCAAACACAATTAGGAATGACAGCTAAATGAATTGTGCGCCCCCTCCTACACTGCGCCCTGAGGCTGGAGCCTCTCCAGCCTATGCCTCGGCCCGGCCCTGCTACCTATACTGAAGGCACATATACCTTGCTACCTATACTGAAGGCCTATATACCCTGCTACCTATACTGAAGGCACATATACCCTGCTATCTATACTGAAGGCCCCTATACCCTGCTACCTATACTGAAGACCCATATACCCTGCTACCTATACTGAAGGCCCAAATACCCTGCTACCTATACTGAAGGCACATATACCCTGCTACCTATACTGAAGGCACATATACCCTGCTACCTATACTGAAGGCACATATACCCTGCTACCTATACTGAAGGCCTATATACCCTGCTACCTATACTGAAGGCCCATATACCTTGCTACCTATACTGAAAGCTACCAATATTGAAGGCACCCATACCTAGCTAGCTATACTGAAGGCACCTTTACCTCGCTACCTATACTGCGGGCAACTATACCACGGATCGCACAATTCGTATGTGCAGGATTCGTTAGATTCGGGATTCGAAAGGTTCGAGATATTCGAGAACCTTTTTAGATTCGGATCCGGATTCGGATTCGAAGAAATTGTGGATTCGTCCCATCCCTAGTGTTTATTTTCTCTGAGACCTTATACCTAACAGCTCCTCTTTAAGGAAAAACAAGTAGGATGTTTTGAAACATTAACACTGAATGCTGAACACAACATGTAATTCCACATACCCCTGAAATGGCATGTATTTTTCCTGACCTGCTAAAATACCTACTTTCTTCCAATTATTAATATCTGCATAACCTATTGCTAGAAATGTCTCCTGTCTGCTCCATCCACAACCCACTCATTCCTCGGAGCTGTCATTTATCGTTTCTTGCATATGACATTACCTCCCACTTAGTATTTGTCAAGTACCAGTTCACTCAATTAATAAAGCCCACCAATAGCCTGAAATAGATAACTCAGTCTTTACATGTTTCAGTACAACATTACTCAAGTGCAATAATGGGAACACCGGACAGTTCTCTGTACTCTAAATTGTTTAGTATGCAAACTCTATCTATCTCTCTCTGGGCTTGATTCACTAAGACAAATAGCATGCCTTATCAGAGATAACACACCTTATCAAAGTTATCACGCCTTATCAGTGTAGCATAGCGAACTTATGCCTGCTAATTGGCAACTCCACTCGTCCTGCCCTGAGCTCTTGTGGGTTCGTAGCACTCGCCATGCTACTCTGATAATGCGTGTTAATGTTGATAAGACGTGTTAACATTGATAAGGCATGCTATATGTCTTAGTGAATCAAGCTCTCTCTCTCTCTCTCTCTCTCTCTCTGTCTATCTGTTATTATTATTGGTTTATAAAGTGCCAACATACTCCATGGCACTGTTCAAAGTAAGAAACAATGCAGACAATGGTATACATCCATTTACTAAATACAGAATTTGTAACAAAATGCAGAATTGATACAAAATACAGGGCTGGTAATTACAGTGACAAAATTAAAGTGATGAATACAATGTTTAATGAATTCCAAGACACAAAAGGTGAGAGAGCACTGCCCTTGAAAGCTTACAATCTAAAGGAATAGGGGGGAACAAGAGGTGGGTTAGAATACAATATTCATAACTAGAGGCAATGGCCTCAATTCACTAAGCTTATCTCCTGTCTTTAATAACGTTTGTAGAGTTCTAGACTCTTCTGTCTTTAAAGAGGAACTCCAGTGAACATTTTTACTGTTGGCAGGTGATGTAGCTGCTGCATGGTTTTTGGCAGTTGGAAACAGCTGTAAACAACTATTTCCCACAAAAGTTCAAACTTTTCTTGTAGGAGGGATTACCTGTGGGAGGAGTTTCACCACAATATCAGTCATACAGTGCCTCCTGATGGTCTGTTTGTGAAAAGGAATATATTTCTCTTGTAAAAGGGGGTATCAGCTACTGATTGGGATAAAGTTAAATTTTTGGTCGGAGTTTCTCTTTAAGTTAACTCTTTAATCCTTAAAATAACTCCATAATTCTAAAGTTAAAGACAGACTGTTAATTAACTGCGTGTGAAAATAACTACAGAGGAGGTAACTTAACTACAGAAGAGCTAACTTAACTACAGAGGCCAATGTGCTTTAGGATATCTCTAGTAGGAGTGCAAATTGGCCTTAGAACAAAGGGGAAGTGGTCTAAGGTAAATGAGTTTTGAAAGAGTGTTTAAAGATATCAAAGATCTCTCTCTCTCTCTCTCTCTCTCTCTCTCTCTCTCTCTCTATCTATCTATCTATCTATCTATATATATATCTATCTCTCTCATCTGTTGAAAAGGAAGGGTCTACATGAAAAGGGCGCCGGTAAAAAAGGGCGCCTGGTGAAGCCCATATATATACCAACTTCGGCTACAAAAAAGGCGCCTGGTGTAGCCCATATAAACTTCGGCTACAAAAAAGACGCTTGGTGTAGCCCATATAAAAACTTCGGCTACAAAAAAGGCGCCTGGTGTAGCCCATATAAAAACTTCGGCTACAAAAAAAAAGGAGCCTGCTGTAGCCCATATACAAACTTCGGCTAGAAAAAAACTCCGGGATGTGTTAATTACTATTCCCCCTCCAGGCCACCATGGATAGTGGGGGAATGAAATAATTCGGCTTCTAGCGCTTGTAGCCCATATACAAACTTCGGCTACAACAAAACTCCGGGATGTGTTAATTACTATTCCCCCTCCAGGCCGCCATGGATAGTGGGGGAATGAAATAATTCGGCTTACAGTGCTTGTAGCCCATATAAAAACTTCGGCTACAAAAAAAAGTCAATAATATGGGCTACAGAGGGGCACCTTACTGTAGCCGAAAAAAATATGGGCTACAAAGGGGAGCCCGCTTGTAGCCGAAAACCTTGTAGCCGAAAACATATGGGCTACAAAGGGGAGCCCGCTTGTAGCCTATATCAAAACTCGGGCGCCCTTTTCTACACCTTGTAGCCCATATTTCCAGAAATAACATTGATGTCTATGGCGGCGCCCTTTTCATACAGGCAGCTCGGGCGCCCTTTTCAACCGATCCCAAAAGGAAAAGTAAAGGCCTGCATACTCTCTCAACCAATGTCACCTGAAGGAGATAGGGACAGGATCCCACTGGTGACATTTCAGGGCTGAGGCTGTGCAGGCACATCACTCAATTGCAAGCGAGCAACATGTTCTGCTTTATGCAGGAGTGCAGAGCATCGCGGGAGTGAGATCGCGCAGTGGGCAGGATAGAGCAATTTTCTCTCCTGTTGCTTGGCCGAACACCTCTGCCATGATGGATCGCTGGACGAGCACTTAGGGTTTAAGTACACATGCTGGATAGTCAGTAGTGGCAGTTATTATTGACATCTGGCATATGTACGGGCCTTAAAGGAGAACTGTAGTGAGAGGTATATGGAGGCTGCCATATTGATTTCCTTTTAAGCAATACTAGTTGCCTGGCAGCCCTGCTAAGCTATCACCAGAAACAAGCATGCAGCTAATCTTGTCAGATCTGACAAAAAATGTCAGAAACACCTGATATGCTGCATGCCTGTTCAGGGCCTAGGGATTAAAGTATTAGAGGCAGAGGATCAGCAGGACAACGAGGCAACTTGTATTGCTTAAAAGGAAAGCAATATGGCACCCTCCATTTACCTCTCACTACAGTTCTCCTTTAAAGGGAGCCTGAACGGAGTAAAATTATTTACAATAAACACATGACGACGTAGCTGCAAATGAATATTACATACTTACTTCAACGTCAGTTCCTTTCAGAAGCTCACCATTTTCTTCCTACAGTGATCCATTCTAATTCTGACAATATTTTGTCAGAACTGAAATATACCAGTTGCTGTCAGTTATATATCAGCTGCTGTCAGTTACAACTGAATGTGCAAGGTAATGTCCATGTTTCCCTATGGCTCAAGTGGGCAATATTACAGTTTAACAGTGTGCTGACCAGGAAGCTGTTATGGGTAATGACCATTTTCTATGGAGGACGGAGAATTCAATTGATCACAGTGGACAAAGAGGCTGCAGGAGAGGAGAAAGAGATTGATGAGTAGACTACACACAAGGTAATTATTATGTGTTCATGTTTATTGTGACTTTTCATTTTCAGTTCAGGTTCTCTTTAAGGCCTCCACCACACCGACAGCTGCAGGCAGCATAGTCCATCCAGAACGGTGGTCCATAATTTCATGCATTTTATCATAAGTTAACATTTGTTGCCCTTTCACTGATTGTCTAGACCAATTAAGGCATTTATACTCTTTGACACAGTGCATGATACCAATTTCTTGCTCTGCTTTCTAATTATTACCTAATCGGTTTCACTGGGTCAGGTATTGCTATTTAATTTTGAATCCACTAATGTACCCTTGATATAAATGGTCCAACAGCCCTTTAATGCATAAACCCCTATTTTACAGCATAATCCAACTGGTCCCCAGCCCCTGTGAGTGAAGTAAGCACTCCAGCTGTGTGCCACTCTGCATATGTAGGCTCAGGCCCGCCATCAGGGGGGGACATCCGTGACTCCCGTCACGGGCCCCGGGCCTGCAGGCGGGCCCCATCCCCGCCGCGGCCCTGGCGGGTGCCGCCCGGCCGCCGCTCAACCTCCCCTGGCCGCTGCTCCCTCCCTCCATCCCTCTAGCCGCCGCCTCCGCCGCCCATCAGACCCCGATCAGGCAGCGACAATAGTGCGGGCGCTAGGACCCAGCGCCCGCACTGATATGCGGAAGTGACGTCACTTCCGCATATAGAGCGGGTGCGTCCAGCGGCCGCTCTTACTGGTCGGGTCGCCGCTGATCTTGAGGTCTGACGCTGCTGGCAGCCTGGCAAGGTAGGGGAAGCAGCGGCGGCGGCTGGGGGGGGCCTCCCTGTCACTCACTCACTAGCTAAAAGGCCTCCCTGTCACTCACTCACTAGCTAAAGGGCCTCCCTGTCACTCACTCACTAGCTAAAGGGCCTCCCTGTCACTCACTTCCTAAAGGGGCACCCTGGCACTCACTCACTAGCTAAAGGGCCTCCCTGTCACTCACTCACTCACTCCCTAAAGGGGCTCCTTGTCACTCACTCACTTCCTAAAGGGGCTCCCTGTCACTCACTCACTCCCTAAAGGGGCTCCCTGTCACTCACTCACTCCCTAAAGGGGCTCCCTGTCACTCACTCACTCCCTAAAGGGGCTCCCTGTCACTCACTCACTAGCTAAAGGGGCTCCCTGGCACTCACTCACTAGCTAAAGGGGCTCCCTGGCACTCACTGCCTAAAGGGGCTCCCTGTCACTCACTCCCTAAAGGGGCTCCCTGTCACTCACTCCCTAAAGGGGCTCCCTGTCACTCACTCACTCCCTAAAGGGGCTCCCTGTCACTCACTCACTAGCTAAAGGGGCTCCCTGTCACTCACTCACTAGCTAAAGGGGCTCCCTGGCACTCACTCACTAGCTAAAGGGGCTCCCTGGCACTCACTCACTGCCTAAAGGGGCTCCCTGTCACTCACTCCCTAAAGGGGCTCCCTGTCACTCACTCCCTAAAGGAGCTCCCTGTCACTCACTCACTCCCTAAAGGGGCTCCCTGTCACTCACTCACTAGCTAAAGGGGCTCCCTGGCACTCACTCACTGCCTAAAGCGGCTCCCTGTCACTCACTCACTGCCTAAAGGGCCTCACTGTCACTCACTCCCTAAAGGGGCTCCCTGTCACTCACTCACTCCCTAAAGGGGCTCCCTGTCACTCACTCACTCACTCCTTAAAGGGGCTCCCTGTCACTCACTCACTCCCTAAAGGGGCTCCCTGTCACTCACTCATTCCCTAAAGGGGCTCCCTGTCACTCACTCCCTAAAGGGGCTCCCTGTCACTCACTCCCTAAAGGGGCTCCCTGTCACTCACTCACTCCCTAAAGGGGCTCCCTGTCACTCACTCACTAGCTAAAGGGGCTCCCTGTCACTCACTCACTAGCTAAAGGGGCTCCCTGGCACTCACTCACTAGCTAAAGGGGCTCCCTGGCACTCACTCACTGCCTAAAGGGGCTCCCTGTCACTCACTCCCTAAAGGGGCTCCCTGTCACTCACTCCCTAAAGGAGCTCCCTGTCACTCACTCACTCCCTAAAGGGGCTCCCTGTCACTCACTCACTAGCTAAAGGGGCTCCCTGGCACTCACTCACTGCCTAAAGCGGCTCCCTGTCACTCACTCACTGCCTAAAGGGCCTCACTGTCACTCACTCCCTAAAGGGGCTCCCTGTCACTCACTCACTCCCTAAAGGGGCTCCCTGTCACTCACTCACTCACTCACTCCTTAAAGGGGCTCCCTGTCACTCACTCACTCCCTAAAGGGGCTCCCTGTCACTCACTCATTCCCTAAAGGGGCTCCCTGTCACTCACTCCCTAAAGGGGCTCCCTGTCACTCACTCACTCCCTAAAGGGGCTCCCTGTCACTCACTCACTCCCTAAAGGGGCTCCCTGTCACTCACTCACTACCTAAAAGGGCTCCATGTCACTTACCAGTGGTGGCTGGATAGTGTAATGGTTAAGGGCTCTGCCTCTGACACAGGAGACCTGAGTTCGAATCTCGGCTCTGCCTGTTAAGTAAGCCAGCACCTATCCAGTAGGAGACCTTGGGCAAGACTCCCTAACACTGCTACTGCCTATAGAGCGCGTCCTAGTGGCTGCAGCTCTGGCGCTTTGAGTCCGCCAGGAGAAAAGCGCGATATAAATGTTCTGTGTTTGTTTGTTTGTACTACCTAACCTGGGGGTCCCTGTCAGAATCCAGGTGAGAGGTGTCTACCATAATAAGGGGGCATTCTGCCTATTTATGTGAAATGCTGTCTATTTATGTGCCTCATGACTGCTGAATTTGTCTTGTTGGGGGCCCAATGATTGAATTTTTACTTGTTGGGGGCCTCATGATTTGTTGGGAGCCTCAAGATTGCTGAATTTGTCTTGTTGGGGGCCTCATGATTGCTGAATTTGTCTTGTTGGGGGCCTCATGGTTTGTTGGGGGCCTCATGATTGCTGAATTTGTCTTGTTGGGGGTCACATGATTGCTAACTGCGAGACTATGGGAAAAGCTGAATCATTACCATATGAGACAATAGCATTAAACCTACTTTTTTTAGCTTTTTCAAACAGAAAATAAAACTGGGAGGTTCTAAAAAAATGATGGAGCACTTCCTCCTTCCGGCTTGAAGGAGGAAGTGCTCGATATCGAGGCTTGCAACGCGTCCATTCGGACACTTGCACCTCGTTGAAACGCTGGGCGGAGAGCGACGTTCTGGGTAATTAACCCCGCCGCATCTAGCCGCTCAGCTGTGGCAATTAGAGCTAACTTGAATCACGAGTATCCACCGTGGTTATTCGTGATTAATTTGTGGACAGCAAGCCTCCAACTAGCTCTGCCAACATGTAATGGCTACGCACATTTCTCACTTTGGGGGGGGGGGGGGGCCCGGACTGATGATTTGTGAGGGGCCCCAAAATTTCTGATGGCGGCCCTGTGTAGGCTGAACCAGGATAGAGGAATCGACCTCTGTCACCGGTCACAGTCTGCAGAGGGAGGTGTATTGTGCATATTGTGTGTCTGTGTGTTGACTTTTGTGCAAACAGTTGAGCAACAGTATTGATAAAATGTGGAGAAGGATTGAGTTTACTTTGGTATTTCTATTGTGGATGCTGAATGCGCTTATTCCAGCTGTGGACATAGCTATCTCTGCTACATGTGGAAAATGGGGGGCACCCTCATCGACTAGGAAACAGGGGTGCCACCTAGACTTCAGTAATAATTGTGGCTATAGCTGGGATGAGTGGATGATAAGGCACAGGAGGGCAGTGGTGTTGCTAAGGAGCTGTGGGCCCCGATGCAAGTTTTACAATGGGACCCCCAAGCACTCTATACATAACAATTGATACGGCGCACCAACACCTGCCAATAGCAATTACAGTGTTAGAGGTGCAAGAAGGGGATGGGGAGCAGTTTGTTAATGATTGCCACTATCCAAAACATCTATAGGCCTCAATTCACAGAGTTTTATCAAACACTTAATCAAACGTTTGATAAACGTTTGATAAATTACCTCATGGGTAAAATCTAATTTTGAATTCACTAAGGTGTTATATATTTATCTAATGTTTTACCAATAAAACGTTCAACAAATATATAACACCTTAGTGAGCTTTTACCCATGAGGTAAATTATCAAACGTTTGATAAAGTGTTTGATAAACGTTTGATAATGCTCCGTGAATTGAGGCCATAGAAGTGATTATTATGAGCACAGGACCAATAGGGTGCTTATACTGCAGTTGAAGGAGGGCCCCAATGCGGTCGCAACCTCTGGAACCCCTATTGCTATGCAGCTGCGGGAGGGGATGATTACAGAGTGGATGATAGGACACAGGTGGGGAGGAGTATAGCCAAAGCAGAGGAGAGGCAGAGGGACCAAAAGCGGCCGTAGGTGTAGAAGCGGTGGGGTTAAGTTACTGGGTGCAAGGGATTTAGTGTTCGGACTCGGAGTAGGTAGGATAGTGTTAGGCTTAGATAGCAGAGGGTTAGTGTTCCAAGTAGCCAGAGGTAGCATGAGAGGAAGGTTAGCTAAATTTACAATAGAATATCTGTAAAATTACCGATATTCTATTATCACAATTAATTAACTCCCAATAGTGGAATATCAGGAGTATTAAAGTAATTTGCTAGCGGATTCATGCTGTGCCCTTATGTAACATACAAGAAGTTTTGAAGTAGGATGATACCACTTATTGGCTAACTTAAAAAAAAAAATAATAAGAGTAAGCTTTCGGCTGTGCGGCCTTCTTCAGACTTCAATCCTGTTTGTTTACAAGCTGTTGGAACAGACAACTATATCAGTGCAACATCAAAAGGGAATACATGGATTTTTTTTCCTGCAAGAATAAATACATGTAATTAACTTGTAAACAATACATGTCATTGCTTGCAAAAAAAAAATCTATGTATGCCCTTTTGGTGTTGCATGTATATAGATGTCTGTTCCAACAGCTTGTAAGCAAACAGGATTGAAATCTGATGGAGGCTGCAGCTTTTACTGATGGCTAACACAGTACAATACTCTGCTGCTACTACTTATGATGAAGGACCACTATCACAAACAATGGCAAAATGTAAAATACATGTAAACATATACAAATAAGAAGTATGTTTCTTCCAGAGTAAAATGAGCCATAAATAGCTTTTCTTCTATGTTGCTGTCACTTGCAGTAGGTAGTAGAAATCTGGCAGAACCGACAGGTTTTGAACTAGTCCATCTCTTCATGGGGGATTCTCAGCAAAGCTTTTATTCTTTATGAAGACATTCCTGAAAAGGATTGATAAAATGTTGCTGGCCAGCCTCCCTGCTCGCTGCATAGTTTTTTGGCAGTTGGACAGTGAAACTGCCATTCACTAAGTGCTTTTGAAACTAAACAAAACCCTGAGAATCCCCTATGAGGAGATGGGCTAGTCCAAAACCTGTCTGTTCTGTCAGAATTCTACTTAGTGTAAGTGACAGCAACATAGGAGAAAACACAGCATTTTTTACAATATGGTCAAAGGAAACAAATTTTTGTTTCTGATGCTAAAATTAATAGAAAACGTTATTTTGTGTATTAGTTTATTTTAGTGTGAAAATTCACAAAAAATATGACATACTTATTACAAAATAATTTTTGATGGCACTTTCGCTCAAAATTCAAATTTAACATTAATTTGATTTAATAAATTCATTAGAAAAAAATATCGGCGTTTTCGCTCATCACCGCCCACCGCCCACCAGCCGTTTAGTATAGGGTTGCCTTGCAAGGGGGTTTTCAGAGTTTCCTTTTTTTTACTGAAAATGGAAAAAAATTATTAAATGGTAGCTG